>NC_135582.1:30383303-30685928 GCF_965152235.1 Eretmochelys imbricata
TCCAAGATAATGGCCAGATCAGAGTACCACATAACCTCTCTAAAATTTACCCAAAATTAACATTAATATTTTTCTTAATTAAAATTTGTGTCACATTTCACATACAGCAAATCATATTTATTTACTAACTTTTGTGAAAGACATCAATTGATTTGACTCATAAAAAGCCAATAATTATGCTACCCTTAACCTTGAAGTCCATACTGGCTTCATGTTATGCTGTATTGCATATAGTTATACTTCATATTATACCTCCAATCTGATACAAGATCTTCCCCAGATATAAACCCTATAATGGAGATCTGACTTGGCTCCCAAATCCTCAGTCCCCACCCATTTTTAGTTCATGATTTACTCTTCTCAATAGGGGACAAAAGGCTAAAGCTTAAAATATGAAATTTGGCACGTGTTTGGGGTCCAATCCTGAAACCCTCCCTCATGAAAATAATATGATTGATTTCATTGGGACTACTTATGTATGGATTACTCACCTAAGTAATGCTTGCCTGTCTGGGCCTCTGAACTTGAAAGGTCAATGGGGCTTTTCACATTGATGATGTAGCAATTTTGTTTTTAAATGGGGAAGATTGTCATATGCACAGTGAGCTATTTTCATATGACTTCTACTTAAACCAGTTATTTCTGTCACAAACAGTTGCTACATACTAAATTATAAATCATCATTATTCTGTGTAGCTAACTTGCCACTGTAAAACCAATGTTCATATAAGGCAATTATTGTCCAATGGCTGGGGTTTTTCAAACCCAAACAAGGAATTTGAACACAAAATTTCCATTTGTTTTAAAATGAATTTGGCAAATCTGAAAATCTCATCCGGTATGATGGGATGCTTTGATACAATCTTATTCCTGTGATTTCTTAATCTGTCTGAGTCTCCCATGTCTGCAATGAGCCTGTCCTCACCTCCTCTACAATGTCTCATGAGACCCTCCAGTTGGCTCCACTGAAATCAATGACAAAACTCCTATTAACTTCAATGGGGTCAGGATTTCACCACTTAACACCCTCTATGGTGTTCCTTCAGAATACCTCACCAACCTTCTCTCTCCAGGATTGGCCTCTTCTTCATCCCTTCACACCAGTGATATCAATAGGCAGCCAATGAGCTGCTTATCATTTGCTTATGACTTCCTTAGTAAATAACTTACTGGCAGTGCTTAACTGGTAATGAAAGAGGTGCTGGGGCTCCAGTACAAATTACGTACTGGCTGAGTGGCCAGAAAGCAGCAGCTGCTGGCCGGGCACCCAGCCCAGCTCTGAAGCACAGCAGACGTAAAGGTGGCACGGTATGGTCTTGCCACCCGTATTTCTGCACTGCTGCTGGTGGCGGCGCTGTCTTCAAAGCTGGGCAGCCGGAAAGCAGCGGCAAGCCCCGGCACAAATTAAGCACTGTTCACTGGATCTTAAGTTCTCGCAATAGCATCAGCTATGATTGAGCTAGGATGCTGCCTAAATGGAGTAAAAAATGAATGCACATGGGAGTAAACATCACAAAATCGATAGCTTTGAGCTTTGAACTCAAACTGGACAGTGGATTTTCTTTTTATTATGCCACCTCATTTAAAGGCAAAACCTTTGTGTTTAATATGCCAACCACTGTATCTGTCTGTAAGGTCAGCAACGTGAGGCGCCGCTTTGAATCAAAGCACAGTAACTTAAATGCGGCCTATCTTCCTTGCAGTGTTACAAAACATGAAAATCTGAAGTCTTCGTATCACACTTCAAATGTCATTTTCACATCAGCAACTGTACAGGAAAAAGCAATTGCTGCTTCTCTTCGGACAATGCTGGTACTAGCTAAAAAGAAAAGGCTTTTCCTGGATGCCAAGCTTGTGAAGGAGTGCATGATGTGAATGCTGGAGCAGCTTTTTGCGTGAGATAAAAACAAAGATGACACTGTGAACTGTGTGAAGCAAGTTCTCCTCTCTAATTCCACAACAGGGCAAAGATTGAAGGTAATTTTCAAGGATTGTTTGTCAGCACAGCTTTCCAATTTAAAAAATGCCAAATTCATGTCTCTTGCAGTGGACAAATCAAGTGATTTAAGTGACTATCACTGTTAAATTTTATGACGATGAAATTTTCAAGGAAGAATTTTTGTGCTTAATACCATTAGAAACCTACACCACAGGAGAGATCATTTGAAAAAGTAAAAGGCTTTTCTGAAAAAAATGGTTTAGATATGCAGAAAGTAAACTTGCTTGTTACAGATGGAAGTTCCTCCATGACAGGGACAGAGAAGGGCTTTGCTTCACATTTGGCAGCGATATACTTTCATTAAATACACTTCACTGCATCATTCACCAGACTGTCCTGTGCGGTAAGTTGTCTGGGGACTTGAAAAAAAAATGGGTATTATGATGAGATTAGTGAACTACATACGCTCAATGTCTAGCTTGCAACATTGTCTTTTTAAAGCCGAACACAGTGACGTTCGCTGGTTAAGTAGGGGGCGCGTGTTAGAGAGGTTTAGTGCACTTCAAAAAGAAATAATAGAATTCCTTTCATATCACAACACCAACAAGGCTTGTGAGTTCCTAGCATTTATGAATGTTGTCCCCTCTATGTCACAGGTAGCTTTTCTGTGTGATATTACTGGTCACTTGAATTCCCTCAACTTGCAGCTCCAAGGCCATGCAAGCAACGTTGGGAATCTGTTTGAAAAATTGTGTGCCTTTCAGAGGAGTCTCAAAATCTTTCAGACTTAACAGGAATGATGTTGAACTTTCCCTCATTGTGTGTTGTTGCTACAGATGAAACTTCTATGAAAATGAAGCAAGAACTCCTAATCAATCTCGTTGAAAATTTTAAAATGCGATTTGAGAATTTAAAAATTCCAAAGAATTTGCTTTGTTTGCGATGTGTTTGTTGTCTGTGGCGATGGACCTTCCCCTTCTGAAGCAAAGGACATTTGTGATTCAGTTGACGAAGATGCCTTTCAATTAGAAATTGTAAGGCTCCAAAGCATAGATGTCTTGAAGGCAAAATTCAGAGAAGTGGGACTTTGTGATTTCTGGGCTCAATATGCTGACCAGTTTCAGAATAGCCAGAATCTAGCCCTCTATCTTTTAATGATGTTCGGATCAACATACCTCTGTGAATCTGGGTCTTCTACCGTGAACATTATAGAAAACCAACACCACGTCACCAGTGCATTGGATGAGCATCTTCACGAGTGCACGAGCCTTGCCCTGTCCTCCTACAAACCACTGTTCACAAAGCTTGCCAGAGATCATTGATGTCACCTCTCCCATGAGAGATTGCCACAAACACAGGTGTTAATATTGATTTATAAACTTTGTTAAAATATAAAAACATTAATACTTATGTTGTAATCTAGGTCAGCTGAAGCTTTTTTGGTTTTGTTTTTTATTTTGTCAGCCTTCTGCACAAATGCCCACCTCTTGTCATGAAATTCGCAAATTGGCCCATGAGTAAATCTAATTGAGTATCACTGCTTTACATAGTATGATAGTTGGTGTGAGAGACTTTTACTGTGCAACCCCTGACCTTTGAAACTACTTCGCTATCACTCTTCTCCATACCTCTCTAGGTTCTTATATTGGCATCCATCAGGATAATAGTCAAGCACAATCTCTTCATCAGCTCTCTTCTTAAAAGCATCGAACAATGTATCGCTTCCCTTGTCTATTGCCTTTACCTCTGCTATCATCATGTGTTATTTTCACTTTGTAATTGTCTTATACCATAGCTCTCTGTAAAGTATTTTGGACATAATTTTTATAAAAGAGGCTACACAAAATAACTATGTCTTGTACTGTTATTATTTATTTGTAATAATGTAGTGCCTAGGAGCCCTAGTCATGGATGGGTAGTCCATGGTGTGTAATCAATAGTATAAGCACTTTCCCTACAGCCTTAGTATCAGAACTCATCTTTTAAAAGAAACTATCAAAATAAACATGTTGGTCTTTGTCATGGGGGCATCTATAATGACCCATGACTAAGCACAACAGGCAGACTGAGGCCATAGCTCAGAATTTACTTTAGTTTATAGCTTTGTCTGCAAACCTCATTTTACTTTAATTTAACCTTTTCTAGTTAATTTATATCAGTTCAGCTTGCCAGCCTGTACCTGCCAAATAGATCATCCTCAATCATATGTCTGATGTGGAAAGGTTTGCTCTGTTTCTTCTCTGTAACCAATATACCTAATTAAAGTCTTTAAAATCTTTACTCTGACAAGATTGGACAGGTATATGAAAAGAAAATGAAAGAGTGTCATTCAGCTATTACAGTCAAACTGCCTTTCAAATCCACATCAAAATATTGCACCTGCTAAAAGTTTCTACAATTATCACTCTTTCACCCACTTCTTTCCACATCACCGAGAGCTCATATTTTGGACAACCCTTTTATGGTCTTGATCTCAGTACATACAGTGATTTTGCTATGTCCATCATATCCTTCTGACTGTAACATATTTGGTTAATGAACATAGCTCATAGGATGGGAAGGGAAAGGGAAAGTAAATATATAAAGTGCCTGTAATAAATGATTAAATTGTCCTCCAGGCACATTTTGCATATGAATATAAAGTTGTGATTAATAGGTTATCTAACACATTAACAAAGGCTCTTGCAAACAGAGTCCAATATTACAATATTTGCCAGCCGTTTTGGTTTTAAATAGAGCTATAGCAAACTCTTCACTGGAGTTCCAAATTCTGGCCAACAAGGCCATCAAAGCTTGTAAGATTGCTGCTTTTCACCCAGTAGGCTTTTTCTTCATTGTGAGCCTAAATGCTTCCATTAGGCTCACGATTAAGAGTGATTTTTAAAAAATGCAGAAAACAATGTCCTGTGCCAATGAGAAATTGAAATTGCTCTATAAGCAAGTCACAACATTACTGAAACAAAGGTGACATCTGCAACATAGTGCAAGGACTATGATTTTATTCTGAACCTAATATTCTTTGCTATTTGTGAGAGGAATGTGAGACCAGACTATTCTGCATGAGTGAGAAAGGAAACACACACAAGAGTTCAAAACAATGAAAAGAACGCTTTTCCTTTTCATTCATAAATTTCAAAATTAATTTAGCTTTCATGGAAGCAAGAAACTAGAAGCCTGGGCTATGTAATCACCCCTTGCACAGCTGTGCCATACACACTTCAACTCTCATCTACAATATCCTCCTGATCTCACAGTCCTATGCCCTTAAACCAAGAATGAATGTATACATCCAGATATTCTGAATTTTGGAAAAATTCAGAATTAAATAAGCATACTAACTTTGAAGTTCACAATCATCTCTAATTTACACCATCAACTGTGAGAAAATGTCTGATAGTTTTTGAGATATGCACAAAAGGGGATGACGATGAGACCACTTAACTCACTTCACTGATGATGTCATTTAGTAGTTGAACTCAGAAAAGAGATGTAAAGAGTTGTAAAAGAGTTGTAAAGCAATAACCCTATCGCTCCATCTAAGCATTACAGACACTTAGAACTAAAGAGAAGGTATCCATATACAAAACATCCCCCACAACTATAAAAAATTGAATATATCATATTTTGACTTGATCAGGTGTTTATCAGCCTCTACTAAGCACTTTATAAGTGCCCAATTTTTGTCTCATTTTAATTTACATCAGCTTCTCTGGAAAAGTTGGAGAACTTTATTTTTTAAAGCAAGCTTGTTTGGCAGGCACGTTTTCCCAAGATCACCCAGCTTTAATTTAAAATTTCAAAAGCCTTGCATTTAATCCCTTGAGCTGGCCTGGTACCTTGCACCATCTGTTCTGTGGTTTTGTTATAACAGCAAGCACCTGCAGAGTTTTGCAACATTTCAAGCTGCCTGTGGACAAAAATCAAAATAATTATAATTTTCATAAACCAAAGACTTACATTCAGACGCCACAATACCATCTAACATGGATTTTTGAAAACAAGTCTCTACAATAAAGAGTACTTGTGGCACCTTAGAGACTAACCAATTTATTTGAGCATGAGCTTTCGTGAGCTACAGCTCACTTCACAAGTACTCCTTTTCTTTTTGCGAATACAGACTAACACGGCTGTTACTCTGAAACCTACAATAAAGAGTGTTTCTTATGGATAAGAGTATTTTGTTCCTTTTGTTATAGAGTGAATCAGTCCATTAGTCTATAACCAAAATCAGTGTGGAATTCTAACACTCAGAAATCATCCAGTTGACTTGCCCTGATAAATCCATTTTCCTGTTATACAAGGACTGGTCTTTACCCGATTTACACAGAAGTGTCCATTGGGTTAGCTGTAAATAAGATGGGTTGTGTAACAAATGCTACAGTGTGCTATGTAACTCAGTCATACATGGTCTTGTTTTGCTAATGGAATGGGCACTTTGAAAGTCATTTTACCCTCATCTTCATTTCTTTTTATGTCAATGATCAGAACTCTTGGGCTTTGAATTCCTCATGGCAGCAGAGAGGATCCCCATTCACAGGGACTGCAAGACTGAGCATTATTAGAAGAGGAGGAAAATGGCCAGCCCATTTCCCATTGTAATTGCTAAGAGAGATAGTGCCATGTGGTTATTGCCACATGAGCCAATGAGCATGGAAAACCTATAGTTTTGAGTGCTATCAATCAAGAGATGTCTGCACCACGTGTGTATATAACATTTTCAGCTGCATTAGACAAAAAAAAATCTCTTAGCAATATGATGTTTGTTTAATCTTCATTAAAACAGATCTCTTCTTATCGATAAATCCCTCCTTAGGGCACACTCACTAATTTTATACACAACACCTATATCTTACAGTCAACAAAGTGAATTTGCACTCCAAATTATACACAACAAAACATACCATTAATTTTCCTTTATCATATTACAGGTCTCAGCCTGTAGCTATACACTGTCTGGTGTCTTACCGGGGTGAAAAGTGTGATGTCATTACTGTGTAAGTGAATATTTTGTAAATTTGATATTTGTAAATGACCTCTAAAGTGCACACTTGTATGAAATGAACTGAGAGTTCTATATTGGCTGGTTCAAACAGGAAATCCCCAGGCTGAGCCAGGAACTTGCAGTCAGTTGGGCCATGGTTAGGCAACTGCAAAAAAGTAAACTGAAGGCAGTATTAAGAATATTGTTTGTGTGGGATAAGTTATATGTTGACATGGGTGATCTAGAAGAACTCCCTAGATAACAGTCTCCCTAGGATAGAAGTAGTAACAGTTCCCAGGTGGCCTTCTGGACACTGTGAAACTGGTTCTGTACATTCCTCTGCCACAGACTTCCTTGGACAAGTCACTTAGTGCTTTCCCCACCAGACTCTCTCATATTCTTTCCTTCTCACTTTGGCAGAAGAGTTGATATTGCCCTATCTTTGGAACAGTTACGCCCTTCCCGAAGCCTCTCTTCTTCGTCTCTGCTGCAGTGCGAGAGGGCGAGGCTGCAGCATTGTACCCTTCCAGCCTCCAGGATTTTAGCTAAGTGTTGATGCATTAACCTGCCCACATTGAGTGCCAACCTTAAGGAAGTAGAAGGGAGAGCAAGCACTTGAAAAAAAGGCTCTTGTGGAAGCGATGTGCACAAGAGACTGTGGAAGCCAGAGCCAGTGCAAACATAGAGGACATGGTTGTGAATGGTCCTAGACTGTGAGGATCCAGTGATTTGAGGGTCAGGAGTAGCCTAAGCACTGCACCTCAATTTCTCCCCTGTAAAATGGGTGATGTGAGATTAAATTCATGAGTGTTTGTAAAGTGGTTTGCGATCCTCTCATGGAAAGCCCTACAGGAGTGCAGATCACTATTATTATTGATTAACCAATTGCATTTGGAACATCTTATACTCCACTAAGTCTTCTATGTAGCAATTATATGCTATTTCTAATCATACTTCTGAATTCTTAGCAGGTCTATCGGAGCAGGACCTACAGCTTGCCATACTGCTCTGGCATCTTGCAGAACCCAAGTACTCAAAAAGGTTTTTGTTCTGGTTTGGGTTTTTTGCTACAGGACACATTCCATGTGGCATAGTTACAAATTTTGGATCTGAATATCTCTTGACAATATTACTGGAAATTGCATGCAAATCTATTGTTAGTTGGATTAGATTGCCAGTGTGGGGTGAAAAAAAAATCAAGCCTGTGATTTATGCATCAATAATTCCATCATTGATGGGCTTAAATGCATACATAATTTTCCCTCCCCTGTTTTCAATATATTTTAATAGAATTCCAATAGATTTGAAAATGCCTGTTACTTTCAGTTGTTCTGGGTGATCTCTGTGGTCTCCACATTCCTAATGCTACCTCACATGGGTAAACAGTCCTCATACAATCTTTACCTGCCTCAGGCAAGAAGACAGTGATCATGTTCTCTTAGATCATGTTCATCTGACAGTACTTTGTCCAAAATGAAGAAACACGAAACTCTCTTACCTCCCTTTCACTCCCTGCATTTGTGCATAGGAGACCAGGCTGGGTACAGTCTCTTCTGCTGCCCTTCTGAGCTGCTCACTGGGCTACAGAAGCCTGCACATGATCAGAGAATCACTGTAACCAGGAGGAAGGACATAAAGAGACAGGCACAAAACACTAAATAGCTTCACTGCTTAAAATCAACACTGTTTTACCAGATGGCTTTACACCTTGTTAATAACTGTTTCCTCCTTGGACAATCACACTCTCCTAAGAGGTTCTGACAGCTAGGAAGAGATTAGTTTAGTCACTGACTTCCAATGAAATTATTTAAAGAGCCTCATAGACAAATTATCTTTTAATGTCTCTGCTTACATTAAAGTCTGAGGTCTAAACCCTTCTGTTACCTATTGGAGTGTGAGGAGAGGGAGCGATGGAACTCCTGCTCCTTTTAAAAAGAGCAGTTTCACCCAGGTTACATTTGTTCCACACCACAGTTTATCTGTTGGGTGGTTGGAGACAAGCCCACAACTCCTAGCTACCTACATCGCACTTTGGAGGTGCCATGGGGGTATGGTATCTGGGCACCCCTTCCTAAACTGTTGTGTGCTGGATCTGTCTTCTGCACTGCTGTTGCACAGGTGCACTGGGGCTGGAGGGCCGGCAACACTCCCTATGTACTCTTTCCACCCATTGCATTCACATAACACAGAGACGGATTTTCCTTTGAGTTTTCAGGAAGTGACACTTAAGTTCTCTGTAGAACTAATAAGCAGGAACTGTTATAGGTAATTAGCATCCAGACAGCCCCGTGCTACGTATAGTTCATTATGTAACAGGACTCTTCTATCTTCATAGAGGGATTGATTTTATTAGTGTACCATTGTTGCCAATACCTATTATCAGTTTTCATTTCACAGACAGTATTCAAAATTAGAAGCATAGAAACCTGCCCCTGTAGCCAGAGATGGTTACAGTTTGATAGTACAAACTAAGCATGTACTTGAATGCAGTCACAGTTACAATATGCGTTTCAAAAGACTGGCATTGTGCCAGCTGTTAGACCAGAGAGCATCACCTTTCACAGCCCTAAGTCCAAGGATACCTGGGCTCAGTTCCATTTTACTGCCTAGCAGAGACAAGTTAAGATAATTTCAGAGCTGCCTGGGATCAAAGATAAATATAACCAATGCCCCACATAATATCAGATGGAACATAAGAGAGCACAGAACACTAAAATGCAGACCATTAGAAAACTATTCTGGACACCTGTTGTGTAGAAAGAAATTATTGTGACAAACAAAATTAACAAAGGGTACTTTGGTACAGGCTGGCAAAGTAATGGTAGGTGGTCCCTTATTCCCTTCCCTCTGAATTGACTCTTCTACCCCTGTTAGGTTATTGAACTTTAAACCCTGTGCTACATCAAAGAAAACCCAAGAACAAGAAAATAAAATATACCTAAATCCAATTTAACAATCATAGTAGCTACAAAGTCATCTACAGGGTCAACATGAAATAGGCTTCAACAAACTTAAACGTGAACCGTATCAAAATGACAAGTACTGGAGCAAAAGAAAGGAATATGCTTTATTGGTACATTACTTCACTGGGAAGCCATAGTGCTAAATCAGAGGCTTCCCTAGCATCAGCTGATGAAAAAACCTCTTCAGTTATAGATACATTATTTGCATGCATCCTCAAAATAACACTGAGTTTGCCAGGGAAAAATAAGATGAGCTGTGACCAAATACCTCAAGTTCTGCTTTACATCTCAGAGTTAAGTGAGTCTCTTAGAAGTGCTGGGGATGTCATTAGGTGTAGATGAACAGATTTGGACAAAATAAGAATGCCTAGATCCCAATCCTCTTTTCAAAAATCACATTAAATTATGTCCAAACTTTTGGGGTAAAATCTTGATCATACTGAAGTTAATGGAAGTTTTGCAATTGATGTAAATGGAACCAGGACTTCACTCTTGAGCTTTACAATCATTTTTGATTTTTATTTTGCATTTAATTTTCCAGGCTCCCTCCTAGATCAAAAGGAAGAAGTACTGGAAATTTGAAGAAGAAAACCTGTGTTTGAATGATTTTTCCATATAACTTTGCAGACCCAAAAAGTTCAGCTGGGCTTTGAATAAGCAAACTTTTGGATGCTAGTTTGAAATTAATCTCCAAACATTCTATGGTTCATGCAGTGCATATCGTTGGAAAAAAATTATCTAACTTTCACATCTTCATAAAATGGATCAAATGCTGTCTCCTTGCAGCTCCTTGGATCTTGTTACAATCACATACCGGGACATTAGGAACTATTATTGAACATGAAGACTGTGTTGACTGTTGCTGGATATTTTAATGTGCAATGGAAGAGATTTCAACAATAAGAAACTAACGGAGATAGTGGGACCACAAGCCTATGGTAGTCTCACTATATGGACCATATACTAATAGGAAAACACAATTACTCTAATGTTCTTCCCCCTTACTTTTTTCTTTTGTGGTCTCTTTTGTGGTCCCTTTTGCCTCTAAGTGCTTATTAGCCTCAGTAACAAGTAAACTGTGACCTTTCACTCTTATCTCCAAATTCACAGCTTTCAAATTTGTCACAGTTAGCTGAGAATTTCTTATTAATTACTACAAGGTGTTCTAGAAGGAGTCTAAGTGCTGCATTATCAATTTCATTCCCATGAGGTAGCATCTTGGAAAGTCTCTAAAAACTCACATCATTAAGAGTGTTGTTTCTTTCTTAACTTTTTTTTAAATGAAGAAAAATGGCAAATTTTATGGAGCAACATTTCATAAACATATTTTATTGCCCAGTCAATAAAATATTACCTTTGAACTATTACCTTTGAACTCCAGGAGGACGGGTGAGGTCCCAGAGGACTGGAGAAGGGCAAACAAACATAGTACCTAGCTTTACAGAGGGGAATGAGGATGACAACCTGGGAAATTATAGACCGGTCAGCCGAAATTTGATACCCTGGAAAGATACCAGAACAAATTATTAAACAATCAGTTTGTAAGAACCTAAAGGCTAGAAGGGCCATACGGAATAGCCAGCATAGATTTGTCAAGAACAAATCATACCAAACCCAACTAATTTCCTTCTTTGACAGGGTTATTGACCTAGTGGCTGGGAGCAGCAGTAGACAAAATATAACTTGATTTCAGTAAGATGTTTGATATTGTCCCACATGACCATCTCATACTCATACTTGGCATTGGTGAGGCCTCAGCTGGAGTATGGTGTCCAGTTCTGGGTGCCATGCTTTAGGAAAGATGTAGATAAATTTGACAGAATCCAGAGGAGAGCAACAAAAACAATAAAATGTTTAGAAAAACAGACCAGGAGAAAGGTTTTTAAAAAAGGCGCATTTAGTCTTGAGAAAGTAAGACTGAGGCTGGACCTGATAATAATCTTCAAATATGGTAAGGACTGTTATTAAAGAGGCCTGCGATCTGTTGTTTTCCATGCTCAATCACAGGCACTGGTTTCCTCCCTTCCCCGGGGGTGCTCAACCATTGCTCTGCCCCTTCCCCCAAGACCCTGCCCCCACTCCGTCCTGTCCCATTCTGCTCCCTCCTCTGAGCCTGCCCTGCCCTCACCCCCAACAGTGCCTCCTGAACAGCTGATCACGGTGGTGGGAGGTATGGGGAGGAGCTGATCAGCGGGGCCTGCCGGTGGCGGGAAGCATTGTGGGGGGAAAGGGGAGGAGCTGATGGATGGGGCTGCCAGTGGGTGCTGAGCACCCACTATTTTTTTAAGGGTGCTCGAGACCCAGAGCACCCACAGAGTCAGTGCTTATGTGTCTAGTGACAGTACATAAGAACAGCTATATTACGTCAGACCAATGGTCTAGATAACCCAGTATCCTGTCTCTGACAGTGGTCAGAGCCAGATGCTTCAGACGGAACAAACAGCACAGCACAATTTCAAGTGATCCATGCCCTGTCATCCAATCCCAGCTTCTGGCAGCTGGACGGTTAGGGAAACGTGGAGCACGGGGTTGCAACTCTGACCATTTTAGCTCATAGCCACTGATGGACCTATCCTCCATGAGCTTATATAATCCCTTTTTTTTTTTTTAAACCTGTTATACTTTGGGCCTTCACAACATACCCTGGCAAAGCAAGTTCCACAGGTTGACTGAGTTGTGTGATGAAGTACTTCCTTTTGTTTCTTTTAAACCTGCTGCCTATTAATTTTATTGGGTAGCCCCTGGTTCATGTGTTATATGAAAGGGTAGATAACATTTCACTTTCTCCATGCCAGTCATGATTTTATAAACCTCTCTCATATGTCCCCTTAGTCATCTCTTTTCTAATCTGAGCAGTCCCAGTCTTTTTAATCTTTCCTCATATGGAAGCTGTTCCAGACCCCTAATCATTTTCATTGCCCTTCTCTACATCTTTTCCAGTTCTAATATAACCTTTTGGAGATGGAGTGACCAGCATGCAAGGTGTGGGTGTACCATGGACTTATATAGTGGTATTATGCTATTTACTGTTTTATTAGCTATCCCTTCTCTAATATTTCCTAACATTTTATTTACTTTTTTGGCTGCCCTGCACACTGTTTGCAAAGAACTATCCTCAAAGACTCCAAGATCTCTTTCTTGAGTGCTAACAGCTAATTCAGACACATCATTTTGTATGTATAGTTGGGATTATTTTCTCCAGTGTGCATTTGCATTGATCAACACTGAATTTCATTGGTCATTTTGTCACCCAGTCACCAAGGTTAGTGGGATCCCTTTTTCACTCTTTACAGTCAGCTGTGGACTTAATTATCTTGAGTAATTTTGTATCATCTGCAAATTTTGCCACCTCATCTCACCCCTTTTTTCAGATCATTTATGAATATGCTGCTCAGCACAATCCCAGTACAGATCTTTGGAGGACCCAACTATTTATCTCGCTCAGTGTGAAAACTGACCAATTTGTCTTCTATCCTTTCTACCCTTTGTCTTCTATCTTTTAACCAGTTACTGATCCATGAGAGGATTTTCCATCTCCCATTACTGCTTAATTTGCTTAAGAGCCTTTGGTGAGGGACAAGGTAGGACAAGAAGTAATGGGCTCAATCTACAACAAGGGAGATGTAGGGTAAATATTAGGAAACACTTTCTAACTGTAAGGGTAGTTAAGCACTGAAATAGGCTTCCAAGATCTGGTCTACACTGGTGGTGGTGGTGGGGGGGGGGGCAGAATTGATCTAAGTTATGCAACTTCAGCTACGTGAATAACTTAGATCTACTCACCACGGTGTCTTTACTGTGGTGAGTCGACAGCTGACGCTCCCCCGTTGACTCCGCCTGTGCCTCTCACTCCGGTGGAGTACCAGAGTTGACTGGAGAGTGCTCGGCAGTCGATTTATCGTGTCTAGAGTAGACGCGATAAATCGACCCCTACAGGATTGATTGCTGCCCATCAATCCTGAAGATAATGTAGACAAGCCCCAAGAGAGGTTGTGGAATACCCATCACTGAAGGTTTTTAAGAACAAGTTAGACAAACACCTATCAGGGATAGACTAGGTTTATTTGGTCCTGCCTCAGTGCAGGGGGCTGGACTTGATGACTTCTTGAAATCCCTTCCAGCCCTACATTCCTATGATTCTATAGCTTATGAGATGCTAGGAATCTTGGAATACCTCTAAAGAAACAAAGAATTTCCACTCAATGTTTTAACATTAGAGCTTTACCTTGAAAAAAAGGAATCAAGGAATCAATGGTAGCTTTGGGTTGTTTTCTTTTTTAACAGCTATTTCTAAAACCCAACATATTTCATTTATATCATCTTAAATGTTCTGGAACTTCTACTGTAGGGAAGCTTATAGTCAGTTGAATTCATTCTGCTGTAGAATGCTGTATAGGTGCAGATCTTCTGGTTTTATACTCCTACATCTGTGAGTGGAACACATTGCAAAAAGGATTTTTTCTGCAGCAATTGCATCACAGACTAGCATAAAACTGTGCACAAAGAGTATTTCCTTGTTCTTCACAATACTAAGGAGCTGTTTTGAATTTCCCGCATGTAGATTCTAAATACTTAGTAAAATAGATGCAGTCATTCTAACTCCAGCCAGATGCCAGGAGGTGACCACATGTGGTGGATGTTCTTTTGCTGATTACCATGCAGCAATGTACTTGTCCTGAGCCAGGCAGAGACCAAAAAAAGCACATATGCAGTAATCAAATACGTGGAGATAAAAAGGCTCAAGTGGTACATAAGTGATGTAAGCTTTTCACAAGGAATCTAAGGTGGATTCTATTTTAATATGTTACATTTTGTTTGGTTAATTCAGACACATTTGAAAAATTGCATTGTCTGTTTCAAATGTGAAAACTCTCAAGAAGGTACTTAAAAAGGGAACAAATATAAATCTGAATCTTGAACATGAAGAGTTGTAAGTTCTTGCCCATACTGGTCTCATGGGGCCCGTCTGGAGATGCACCAATGCAGCAGGAGCACTCTGAGGCTCTGTGAGGCAGGCACATGCTACTGCACAAGTCACAGAAGAAGAGAAGCTTCTTGTGGTCTCTCTTTTCCCTTGGCCATCTGTGCAGGGGCAGACACAGTCTTTAAATGCCCTGATACATTTTTTTTCCCTTCCACTTGAATCATGATGTAAATCTGTATTTCCTTTTACATCTAAAACTCTTGCTGAAGTCAGGAGGAGTTTCTGGGGCATAAAGAATGCAGGATAGAGCCCCAAATGTAGAAGAGATTCTGAAAGGAATATGCGGGGGGGGGGGAGGGGAGGATGCCAAGTAACTGGAAATAAAACATTTTATTTGAGTAATTAATTTAAAATGAATTAAAACAATGTAAGATATAGTTTAAAGCCTGCAATTTATAAAGACTATGCAAAGAAACAGGTGTGATTATTATTAGCCCTTTCCATTAATTATTGGCAGCATCTTTGCAGTTTAATGAAAGATGATAATTACTACCCTGCTCTCTAATATGCCTTATTAAACCTCAACTTCAGTTTTTAATTGTTTAAATCTGATTTATACATTCCTCAATTAAATATTTTGTGCATTAATCACTGTTAAAAATAACTGATATCTAATTTGAACTATTGTGTAACATGCTAATAATTTAATCTAAGGTTATAAAACTATTTTCAATGCACTCAAAGAATAAGCATGGTTGTGTTCATAACTATAACATTCAGCTTTAAGGGCTAACAACCAGTTATCCTCAACTTCTAATGAACATTTATCATCTTTAAAATATTTTCTTGTTGAAGTATAAAAACATTTAATGCAAACTATCTTAACTCAGTGAAACTCCTTAACTGTAACATCTTGCTGGTACATTCATATTTTAATTAACAACAACAAAGTGAATGCATTTAGTTGGAGAGGTATTCATTTAGGAATTATTGTACTTAAAGACATTGAGATAGTAGATGTTTTAAAACTCTTTGGTGCTGTGTACATGCAGGTTTGGTTTTGGTGTTTTTTTTAAGTATGATTTGATTGGTTATAATGCCACCAAAATCCACAGTACTTAATTTAGCAAACCTTCTGATAGTGAATGAACAAAGGTAAAAATAACAGGCTAGTTATAAACTAGTACTATGATGATGACATTGTAAATTATTTAAAAAGGGCATATTCAGTGTGACCATAGAGCTATCAATCATAATAGACATTGATGAGAAAAAGAGGTTTCAGTCACTTCCTATCTGCCATGAGAACAATTCTATCTCACAGGTAGCTATGAAGTGCCGGGTGACCTGATGTCACTTGCATTGTTGCTCTACCCTTTGAACGGAGAGAGTAGATTCTCTCAATATTAGAATCGAATGAGTAAATAAATTCTCAGTTCACTGCCACACTCCTTCAGAGTGCACACTTCAATTTGTCTAACAATAGAGAGGACAGAAAAGCAGAAATCTCTTAAAGCATGGATGAATTTTTTATGGAATGTTCAAATCCAGCTGCAAAGAATGGAGTTTTAAATGGTAGCAGCACTTCTTTTAGCAGTAGCCCCTAGAGACAAAATCTTCTGGAAATGTTTTGTGTTGAATTCAGTCCTTTCCAAGCATACATCTTTTGCTTTCCCTTCCAGGGAAACTCTGCTTTTACCGAATTGTTCCATTGTAGCATTCACATTGATCTTTTGGATATAAAATGAAAACATTCCCTTTATCTTTAAAATACAAAGTAACAGTGAATCATCAGTTCCAATGGCTTAAGTTTTGAAAATACCTAGTGAGAAACCTGTTTAAACTCTCCTTTAAAATGAAGCAAATATTGCAAGTGAGAAAATGACTTTTGAGTAAGAAGCTCTTCCAACTTTTAATTTGTGTTGGAGTAATCTAGAATAGAAACTCTCACCATATGCCCACACATAATTATATTCTGTATTTTCACCCAGATTGCATGTTTCATTATCGTTGCTTCCTCTAATTAGTTCACATGTTTTTCTTAAACTGCAAAAGAACAGAATATGCACAGATCTCAAGCATTAAAAAGCCAATGAGACTAAAGTCCAGATTCACAAGCTCACCATAACATTACTTCCCTATAGTCTCCCAACCTTCAGTGAGACAGCTCCTGAGGCAGCAGTGCTGTATCATTAAACATGAGCACCTACATTGCACAGAGAAAATATCGCATGTTGTGATATTGAAGTATGATGCCTCCTTGTCTTTTTCTCATCCCATTCAACTTTGAATTCTAAGTGTGTTTGCATTACACTGTGAACTTGTTGTATGGTTTCCAGGGCTTTGCCCACTACTCATCTTTATTCACTTCCCCACCCCAACAATATACTCTGGAAGTCTATTCATCTCTGCGTAACCTCATGCACCACTCTGAAACCATGCTTCACCACTTAATTGTTAATAACAGGTAAATCAAAGGTAAAAGAGAACTAATTAATTTTCCAGCTCAGTTTTATTTTACTGTTACTGTTTTGAGAAAATATAACAAAACCCCATTAGTGTTAAGGTAAGACCATGAAACAACATAATATAATGCAAGAAAGACATTTAATAGTGTAGAAGAATGTTAAATTACTAATTAACTCCAAGTTACTGTATAAGAAAGCATAGTAATTTACAGGATTATTGCAATATGCAGCTTAGATTGCCACAAGGGTCAGCTAGGGAGCATTTCTTTCTATATTTTTTTCAGTGTGGTGGTTACAGTAAAATCCTTCTCACATTAAAATGTACTGTCCTTACCCACAGTTCATTGCTGCTAATTAGCAGCAGTTGAAATTTTCCTAGCACTGATTTTTTTCTATGTTAAATTGCCAAATGTTACCAACTGCTCAAGATTCTCCATGCACAAAGTGTCCAGCTGCCCACCCTGCTCCAGAACGGTGTGTCTTTCAACTGTTTCTTGTCTAGTTTAACATCTGTGCAACGAAAACATTAATCAAATTATTTGTACTGCTTTTGTTATAGAAAGGCAGGTTAACAAAAGTGTTGTGGTTTCTTTGGCTAAGCTCATCACCTGGTAGAGGACTAAGAAATTCCAATTTTTCCCTTTTATTTCAAACATACACTACACTGCTCAAACACAGTAGGGCTTTTAAAACTGGAATCTCTCCAATATATTTCTTGTTCAAAATCAAGTATTTCCACAAGCTATTTAAACTTTTATTTAAGCAAGAAAGAAAGGAGAGGCATCTTTTAGTTTTACCTAAATATATAAGAAAAAATGCCATAACTTTGATTAATAATTGATTAAATAAACCATCCACACATCAAAGACAGGAAGAAGAGCTGTTCCACAGAAAGGCTAGACTATCAAATAGCACTTTGTTGTCTTAAACATTGCTCAGATCTGCAGCATTACATAGCACATTGCACTTTAATGTTTGAAGTTATAAGTGACAGTTTTGTTTTTGTTTTTAAAGGAAAACGGAATTAGCTCTTTTTCTTCATAATTAAATACTAGTAGGATTAAAACACTGAAATTTTGAGATAATACTAAAGCCTAATCATTTCCTCTCTGTTTCATAGGCTTTATGACTAATTTATGTTTAACCTTCTTGAGATTCTATGATCGAAATACAATTTTTTTTTAAATTCAAAGCAACTGTCACTGGTGTCCAATACCAGGGCAAAAGGGCTTGAACGCTTTAAAATGTTTTAAAATTGAAAGAGGCTATATGATGTTCTTCAACACCTGTTAACTACAATCAGAGAGGTCATGAAATGATTACTAATTGCTTTGTTAAAATTAACCCAATGGAAGGGTACTCTATCATTGCACCTGTTATGTAGTCATCGTGGTTTAGAGTTTTGTGCAACTACTGTTTCATTTCAAAGAAGCATCAATGCTTTGTATTGCAATAAATTTCCCAGGACTGCCTAAGAGCAGAAGGGCACTGCTCCCCAGTCTGTATTTTATCTGTTAGGCTTCTTTTTATTTTCAGAACTTGGCTGAAATATTATAAAATAAGTGAATTCATTTGTGCTTCATTTGCACATGAAAAAGGATTGTAAAATTTACCTGTGACATGAGTGTAAAATTCATTGTGCTGACAAGAATAAATCCATTCAGTCTGTGATCAAAACTGTAGCCCAAGGGTAACATGGAACAAGTGTCAACCACATTTTGCTCTAAAGTGCCACAGAAATCCCCCCTAGGAATTCCAGTCATGATGTTCTAAATCTATATTTATATAAGGATTACAAAAACAATATGAAGGGCATCTAAAAGGCAGAGAAACTAGATTTTCTGGATTGTTATTAGTTTAAGAACTATTTGGTTTAAATTTTTTCTCCAAAATGTGACATTTGTAATATTATATTTCATAATAAAGTGCATTATTCAACTCTTACAAGTATCTCTCCCCCACCAAGCATGCAGGGATCTGCATGTAACTCCCGTTAGTATTATTGATGTTGTGCATGTTTGTAGACATATGCATCTCGGTTAGATTCCGCTTCTTTTTTGGTAGCGGAATGCTGACACCCTAAATGATTAAAATACATTACAGTGCATATTGAACAGTATAACAAATATAAAAGGTCTAACATTTTAGATATATAGAATTTGTTCTGCAGAGATCAGGCCAAAACTGCAATTGAGCAGGGCACTTAAGCACATACTTAAATACACCCCTGTAAGGCTAAGGATCTAAGTGCTTAATTCCCCATTAAATTCAACGGACATAAACATGTGCTGTAAACTAAGCCCATACATTAATGCTTTGCTCAACAGGGATGGACTTAAGCATGTGCTTAATTACTTTGTTGAAAATCCTTAAATCCTCCTTCACACTTCTTAGCCCTCCCTCAGGCAAAACTCCCATGTGGCCAAATCCTGAAAGAGGCTAAAGCACCCCCAACACCCAGTGAAATTAATGGAAGATGTGGGTGCTCAGCACCTCTCAATAGTATGTTAACTGTCTTCAGTTAGAATTTTCTCTGTGTAGAAACTGCAGGATTTGGCCCACAGTAAGAAAACAACTGCAGATGTTCAGCACCTTTAGGGTCAGGCCAAAGGTGAGCAATTAATTATTTTTTCAATCTATGCTTTATTTCAGACCTCCCACTCATTTCAATGGGTGTTCTGCCTGTTAATAACAGAAACATCCATTCCTTTAAATTAATCATGTGAATACTTAATAGATCATTATTTCAATAGCTACTTGGAGAAAGTCACAAAGAAAGAGAAGCAGACAGAGAGTTAGAAAAATGTATTAGAAAAAAGCATGTTTTAAAATTGTAAGCATTATTTCTGTACTTTAAAAGGGATATATAATTACATTTGGATAGACAAGAATACTACACTCTGTATGACCCAGAAAGTTTCTGGATAGTAGCTGATAATCATTGGTTGTTTTACCAACAATAGAATAGCTCCATTGTCTCTACCAAGCAGAGATGGCAAACTGCAAGCTTTATCTTCCTATTTCCATACTAGCATCAGTTTAATATTATTTGAAAATATTAAATCAAGTCCATGGTTACAGAGACCATGTGCACACATGAGAGAGAGGGAGCACACTGATGTGCAAACTACATATGTGAACTCAAACAGAAATGTATGATAAAAATAAACAGATTGCTTGGCATAATAAAATATTTAACATGTACCTTTCATTCCCAGGCAGTACCATATACCCACACCATTTTTGCATTAACAAAATTTAAAATATGTGAGTATTAGTTTCCTAGAAATTTGCAGTTTGCTTTAAAAAGTGAGCTAAGTGATCTTAAAGCATCATATACAGCTGTTTTCACTATGCAGAATCAGATTAAAAAATGAGGAAAACTAATAATTTGAAGGATTAAATATATTACAGATGTTATTAGGATTCTGAATAATGACTGCATCTGTTCAGATTTTCTACAATACAGCTGCAAATCCTTCTTCCTCTAAAACTAAAAACCCAGCTAAGTGTATTTTGTTTGCATTTACACCCCTACTGAGAGCTGCCACCCTCTAGAAGGTTTTTGAGTGACAGCAGTGGTCCTTGGAGTGGACCTCTCTCTGACACCTTCCCCAGCAGGATGCCATGCATCTCCAGGCCTGCAGGACTTTCCCCTGCTGAGTAGGCCTGGCTTGTAGCTTCCCTCCCTTATTTGACCACTGACATGCTGCGCTGGCGCGAACTCAAATAAGGATATAATAGGAAAGATACATCTTAAGTAAGGCACTGGGCCATAATTGAAGCGGCAGGGACGTCACCGTCAATCTATAACGTTCTGTCTTCTTTGCAGCAAGCCTAATATAGATAACTCAAAAAATAATCATACTGATGCTGCATACTGTTACCAGTCAATTAGATCTAGTGATTCAAATCTATGCAGTTGGTAAATAATCTCGAGAAGATGCCTAGGACCAGCATACTTATCTGCTTCTACAGATTCAAAATGATTTTCCAGTTCACATATGGAAAAATGATAATGTATGAAGGAGAAGATTGTGAGACTCCAGAATTATTGTATTAGTATTGTCATTCATAACATTCATCATTAATTTTATAATCTTGAATAATAAAAAAGAAAATCAAGTTGTTGCTTCCCCAAAGGCAGTAACACTGTCTGTATCCTTGTGAAACATCCTAATCTTTTATATAGCATGCTATGAATGCCAAAAAAACAACTATTTAGCTAGTTAATGTGGACCTGATTAAACAGCTCCAGTCAAAATTAAATTTGTAGTAATCAAGTACTGAAGGATTAAATAAAAGAAACAACAAGATTCAACCTTATTATGAGTTATTTACTCTCTGTAGAAATACTCTAGACTTCATAGCATATGCTGTTCATTTTTTGTCCGGTTATACCGAAAGAAGGACAGGACACATTTGATATGGTTTTAAACAGGCCACAACTTTATTATTAGATGTCTGGGGCTACCCGGCAGATAAAAGTCTATAGTGCAGGTAACCCCATGTTCATTCAATTACTTCCCATGGGGCAGAAGGTGAAAAAAGCCCAATCCACCGAGGTCAATCTGGTAGCAAGGGAAAAAAATCCTTCCCAGCCCTCCTAAAAAGGGCTGTTTAGTGCAATGCCCACAGCAGATCTTGACCAAACCTGGCTCTTTACCACCTAAAGGGAAGGGAGGGTGGGTGCTGTCTCAGCATGCTCCATGTAAAAGGGGGCTTCACCATGCAGGCTGCCCCTTTTAAACCCTTCTGCCCCTCCAGTTCCTAGGGGATGAGTCAGTGTCATCACACTGGCTGCTTGTCCCCTTCTGCAGCAGTTTGACCTCTCCCCACTCTGCCCCACGCCATAAAGCACAGTTCCCTTCATTCGGCCAGCCAGCCAAATTCCCTCCCCCGCCTAAAGGTACAGCGTGGTCATTGTCCTTTCAGGATGAAACTCAAAGTAAGCTTCATTTTACTCTTGAATGAAATACACTGTAATCACATGGAATACATGAAGAAAGAGTGTATAGGTAACCACAATGGAACCATATTTATACATGCAGAATAAAAATAACCACTGGAATTATATGAAGTATGTAACAACAATTATATCAAGCAACTTTCTAAAGTCATTACAGCCAGTAGCTAGCTCTGCCACACCACTGTCCAAGTTTCTCTCTTTAGCAATAGCCTACAAGACCCCTGGAAGTCATGCCAAAATATATCTTCTAGTTTGGATAACAGTAGAGAAAAGGAAATGAGAAAGTAAGAGACGTTATGCTGAGAAAACTCATACAGCTAAATGCTGTAGTTGCATTTGAACATAAGGCATTATATTTGTATTTTCTACATAAACATTGCTTTCAGACTACACTGAGAATTCAAAACTATCCAGTTACTGTTTTCTTTCACTGGGCCAGTTTCATTTTGACTTTATGATTGTTTTGAAATCTATTTGGCCACAAATACATCCATGGGAGCAAAACATTTTATTGCTGTAATAAAGAATAATTTGGACAAAAGGGGCTGCATATGGTATTCCTTGTGTATCCAAAACTCCAAGAGAGGTCAGTGCAAAGTTTGGGTGTACAAGGAATGCATTATCTAGCCCAATATGTGATTTATGTTTTTGACAAAAAAAATTTAGTCAGGTTAATGAGTACAGTTTATACTCCGCATTTAGGCTGTTCCATCAAGGTGTTTAAATACACTGAAGTTTATGTTGCTTAATGTTAGGTGTATGCTTATGCACTTCGCTAAAGAGAACAGAATTTACAACACATTGTTACATTGGAAGTATTTGAAATTTTTTTTCAAAATGTGCATTCTGTTAAGACTCAATTGATGAAGTTATTTTTTAGTTGTTTCATTACTCAGTGAGGGTGAAATTCAGCTTGGTTATCATAAAGCCATTCAAGACTCTCCAAATCACTTATGGCCCATGGCATGCGGTGGTCATTTCTAAAGCATGCATTTCTCTTAGGGCAGCAGAAAATTTAGTTAACTTCTTGTTAAGGTTCCTCAGATGATTACAAATTGGTTATAATTATGTGATTGTAAATAAAAGACTAACAATTGTATAGTCAAATATAAACTGCCTATGCATTTGAAAACTTGGAAATAGCCACTTAAGAGCTCGTTATGATTTGTACAAATGATTAAGGATAATATTAACATGTAAAAAATCATCTTACACATTTCACAAGCTTAACTGTGACCCAAAACACATATCCCGGAGTTTTCAACATCTCCACCACTAATGTGTACATTCGAAAAAAAGAAAAATGTTCCTAACTTAAGTTAAGGCTGCTGCTAAGTTCAGCTCAGAGCAAGGAATACAATTACCCTCATCACTAAAACTCTAAGCATTAAAAACTACGGAAATCAAATTTGAAATCACATATGGCATTCCAACACCAACCTTATTACAAAATTCACACTTTCCATTAAAACAGAAATATTCTTATTGACCACACTGAGAGGAAACGCCATCCCCAGTACTCACCTGCCAGAAAGGCTGATTGTCCAGCCACAAAGAGGAACATGCTGCAGCCTCCTAAAGGGTTGCACAGTGACTAATCTCCAGGAGTTCTAGGAAGCATTATGCCTTTGAGATACAATGTCTCCTGAAGTTCATGCTGGGTAGTACAGCTTCACACCAACACATGCCTATGTCCAATAGGCACAATCTGATCCCAATACATTGCCCTTGATTGGATGTTCACAGCTATCATTATATGGGTGGCATATCCCGGGTATCCCCAATCCTACACTTCATTGCACTTGGGCGCACTGCTGTGGTCACATGAAGACAATATAGGATCCATGTGCAGACTCTAGCCCTGTTTTTGAACAATAAACATAACTGCTCAAAAATGCATAAGCTTTGTGAAAATAATGTAATTCGTGAAAAAGCCTAGTTTTATAAGATTTCCATCTGATTTCAGGATCAAAGATGTTCGGGTCAGCAACAATACTTTGGGATATTTAAGTGAACTGAATCTCTACACTCTTTGAGGTTTCCACATGACTAACCAACTGTGGAAGGTGTGATGAGCTGACCAGGTTTTGCCTGCTTCAAATAAGATTTCTCCATTTAGAAAGAACTCACAACCTCAAACCTTTCTTCTGAGCAAACTTTACAGTAGACTACAAAACTGCAATATTGTTTTGTACATTTAATAATACATCTGTTACACTTTAAAAACACATTGTCAATTTCAAATCCCACTGCCAATTGGTACATTCTGGGTCCATCTCTAATTATTTGAGTGAGTTTAGCACTATTAATCTTATCTGTCTTATCTTATCATCAATCTGGTTGACAAATGAATAGCTACACTATTCAGTACTATACTTCTTGGGTTATTTCAAAATTTAATCATTTACCTTTGATTATTGTTATTTACAGTCTCTTTCATCAGTCTCTCTATCTTGCCTCTTCAAAATCAAATAACTATTACTACATTTTAAAGACAAAAAATCCCTAGATTACAATGTAATAATGACAAATGGTAATCAAACCTTTCTTTGCCTTTTTGCTCACAGTCTGCCTACCAGATCCATTCACATTTATCTTCCAAGGGTACTCATGGAAATTCTCATTCACAGTTTAGACAGTCTTTTCATCAATATTAAATGACCTTTTGCCTAGATCTCAGTATAGTATTTAATACAATGGACCGTTGCATCTTGCTGGACCTAGTAAAGGTCCGGTTAGAATCTTTAGTATCCATTCAGATCAATTCTCCTTTTCGGTTCTAAGTATATTTTGTGCAGTTGTAATATGCTCTATCTTTCTGGAAGGATTTAAATCTACTGTCTCCGTACTGTTTTTTCTGACATGCCTGAGTGCTGCATCCTTCATCTATTACATGCACGTGTGTGTGTCCTTGCTACTTTTGTGAAACAATTTGTCACCAATCAATCTTTATATTGATGATATGCATCTTCACTTCAATACCATTAGTACTTATTGCTCTTTTTTCTGCCATCACAGTGACACTCAGCACTGGATTCATTTCAGGTTAGCCTAGCTATGCTCATCAGTTCCTGTTGGAATTTGCAATTAAAGACTGTCAAATACAATATTTTTTCAGATTGTTGCTGAGATCACATACATCTTATTAAAGATTTTACTGATCTTATTAATTCTGGACTTAAATCAGAAATTTATTCTAATCATCTCAATGTGATTATCACAAAGCTTTATGATCAAATTCTGATATTCTTATTCACATTGAGTAGCACCTTACTTCTGGGATAAGCTCACTGACGTCAGTGAGACCACTCAAGCAGTAAGAAAATACTCAACGTGAATAAGAGTTCAGAAGCTGGCCACTAAGAAGAGGCCTTCCAATAAATGTCCCAAGCAAATGGTAATTTATATTAAATATATTGTAGCAAAAATGTATTATTGAAATGAATATGTGAAGTGTAACCCTCTACAAAACAATCAGACCATGGCAGGTGCACCTCACAATGATTGGTTGATCCTAATGAGCCATGCAAATTTCATGTTAGTAAATTATAATTAGCCTGAATTTCCCTTTGTTCAATTTTATCCCATTACTCCTGATTATGCCCTCTTGGTCCCTCCTTAACAATTCCTCCTCTGCTTGAGGAGTATTTGTACCTAATTATCATATGCTCTCTTTAGAGTTGTTTAGACAAAGACATAAGAGTATATTTTAAAGATAATGTATTAGTTCTTTTCAACTTTTCTTATAAATCAGTCTCTCTGTCTTTTCATTGCTTTAATTGTACATAATATTCAAAGCACAATCTTACAAGCATCATGTACGAGGAGAAGAAGGGTGGTCCAGTGGTTAGGACACTAAGTTGGGAGAGCAAGGCTCAATTCGTTGCTCTTCCACAGATTACTTGTGTGACATAGGGCAAGTCACTTAGGGCAAGTCACAAAAATGTTGAAGTCTCAGTCCCGCATTTGAGTTTTTCATGACCCAGTTCTTCTATCAGTAAAACGGGGATAATAATGCTTCTGTACTACACAGGGCGGTTTAAAGATTGTGAGGTCCTCAGATACTATGGTAGATATATGTAGAAAGAGATTATCGCCTTCCTGATTAATTATATAATCTCTGAATCATACGCAATTTTAAATGTCATTGACATTTTGGCCAACATTTTAGACTACCAGTAGTGACATATATAAATTATCTCTCCACAGCAAAAAAGTATGCATTTCAGACCTATTATATATCACTCTAAGTAATGCATGTGCGTATCTCTCATCATTAATGAGAGCTGCACATTCTCTTTAGAATATGTGTTTTTAAGATCTCCTTAAAAGTTGAAATGATATCATCATTTAGTTTTATATTTGTCCTCAACATAAAAATATGCAATACATATGCATCGTACTAACATCTAGCCAAGTTTTCAACTGAAATTCTGACAGGTGCAAAACTACTTCTGCCGCTGCTATTTTGTTGGTTGCACTGCTGACCTCAGGTTTAGCCCTTGTCTCTTTTCTTTTCTCAATCCCACATGTCTAATTTTCAGACTAGGCTTCTAGGCCAATTTTTAATTTTATTTATTTATTTATTTATTTGGGTAAATTGTTTTGGGAGGGATGACCATAACTTCTCTGTTTTTTTCCTATGTAGTCCTTTCTCACGCCACCATAGAAAAAACAAAATGTAAGGCCTAATCTTGCAGATATTAGGAAAAATTTCCATATGTTTCACTGGGAGTTTTGCTTAAGTAATTACTGCAGGAATGGGCTCAGTATTCCATTTTTTTGTGCAGAGGATCAGATTTCTGACCCCTGCCTTTTTTCTCTCCGTGCCATGCCAGATGATACTTTTGTCTGTACATGTACAAAGGGAATACTTTGACAGCCCCATTTAAAACTTTCTTTATTTTTATTTTTAAAAATTTGGAAAGCATTTTTCTTTTGGGAAAATGGAATAATTGGCAACTATGAATAAATGTGGAGATGAGGGGAAGATGACTAGTGGTTAAATAAAAACCCTTCTATTTAACAAAACTCTTCCATTTATCAATAAAACTTCTGGCTGGCAGGTATCCATACCTTCTGAGGCAAATGTACTTTTTTGAAAAAAAAAATAGGCATATCTCCTCTTGTTACATAAAGTCTAAAGCCAAAATCTTAGCCACTTACACAAGCACATAAGGCCAAGAGTACCATAAACATAACAATACCATTGCACTGCCAGCCCGAACTCTGGTGAACAAGCGGCAATGCATCCTGTAGCACCTTACAGACTAATAGATGTATTGGAGCATAAGCTTTCGTGGGTGAATACCCACTTCGTCGGATGCATGTACTGGAAATTTCCAGAGGCAGGTATAAATATGCAAGCAAGAATCAGGCTAGGGATAATGAGGTTAGTTCAATCAGGGAGGATGAGGCCCTCTTCTAGCAGTTGAACACCGAGGGAGGAGACAGATCCAGACTAACACAGCTACCCCTCTGGTGAGCAAGTATCTCAATGGTGGGTCTTCCCATCACATCATAGAACAGAAAAGAAAAGAGTGTGTGTTGGAAGCACTGGATCACACACAGAGCGAATCCATAGGGGCCAAATTCCATGTTGGAATTCTAGCAGCATGCAATATCCAGAAGTAGCCAGCTGGCTATGAAGGTTATAAAGACCTGAAATACATGTGACTAGTGATTTATTCCCTCAACTACACTATGCATCAGTACAGTTTCTTCAGAGAAAACCCTTTCTATTCAGGCTGCCTTTCTTTTTCATGGATAGGCCATGTTTATTTCCTGGTGCATAATTTCTTATACACTGGGGGAAAAAAGCCCACTCCCCTTGCTATGTCTCTCTGTGTCTCAGCTGCACAGATACGTGTGGAACACACTGAGCCGTTCTCTTAAATATTATGGCGTGGAGAAAATCACATTGTGCTTTAACCTGTCAACAAAGGAGCAAAGCAATTACAGAGCTAAACAGAGTCCAGGAAGACCCAATAAAGAGAAATCCAAGAAAATTTGGAGAAAATTCTTAAGGGGCCTTCCAATGTTTAATCATGCTTCAGGCCTAAATTAATATGCTGATTCTAATTCAAAAGACTGAACCACAAAGGTACATCTTTGGGGTATTTTTAATAACCACAGTACTACACTGTGAATTAGCAGCTGGTCTGACTGGTATTTTACTACTTCTTTGCTTACTCAAGTAAAGCAGTTAATATTAGTATAATCATCAAACTAACATTAGTCAGACAAAGGGACAGATTTTTTAATGTAGTAATGCAGAAAAAAAGTTAAACTAAGATTTTAAAAATTCCTTTGGGTATTACTTGATATAATTTTCCTTGTGTAGTTTCAGTTCCAGAAAAATCTTTGTTATATTCAATCATTTTATACAACAAACAACAGATTAAATGCAACATGGTAGCGCAGTGCAATACTGCATGGGAACAAAGAGGAGATCATAAAGCCTATAATCTAACACAAAAAATATACACGAAAAATATTTAGGTAAACAAATCTGTGCCTTTAAAATCCAGGAAGCTAAAAGTGATGGGAGGCAGAATTTTATTTTCTTTATTTCTTAAAACAGAATGAAACTGCTGGTTATTTATAAAGAATTACCGTTTTCTCATGTAAACCTAAATTATTTTGAAATTTTGCACTCCCATTTGATGTCTATGCTAGCAACTGCATCTTGAGAATGAACCATCCTAAAAAAAAAAAAAAAGTTTGTATCAGGTACTGCCCTAGGCTTTAAATGGATTTCCTTTAATACACTTTGAGTTCAGTTTTCAAAGATATAACAGCAACTAATTTTCCTTTTAAAAATAGTTTTGGGGCAGAAATTAGAAAGCATTAAAACACCATAATGTCAAAGAATGTTCTCTGCAACTATGTAACTATGTGACCCATTGTTAATGTACCCCTGCAATTGAAAAATTGACCATGGACTCCAGAAGTGACCTAATACAATAAGAATGCTGAGCATCCACTGTTCCCATTAACTTCAACTGGAGTTTCAGTGCTCCACATTTCTGAAACACTCATGCTCATTCTGAACAATTCTAGTCTTCTGTCCCCATTCACTGTTAAACAGCCCCAAACTGCTGCATATGTCCCCATTTTACATCATACCTAACTAAAAGGTCCATATATTACAGTATAAGAAGCACTGAGCCAACTGGCCTCCTGCAAAATTAAATAAAGTGAACATTGTTCACTGTGATCTATGAATGTCCTCCAATAATTTTGAAGGAATATTCCAACCCATGGTGCTGTTCTGCATATCAACATTTCACTTTTGGTTTAGAGAGACAGAGAGAGAGAGAGAGAGAGAGTATGCAGAACAATCACAGTGTTACAGCTAAAACTTGATATTTCACTACATTATATAACCCTTAGCACTGTTAAATCATTACCTAAGCTTATGAAAAGACTCTAAGACATTTGATTAACAAATGTCCACTTAGCTAGTTATGCTTAATTGACAGGACAAATCAAGTCTTTTGATTACCTTGCTCAGCAATACACACACACATAAAAATAGATACACACTGGAAAAAAAATCAAGAAACTTGTGAAAATTTTATATTATGGAATCCTAGGAAGAAACCATAGTGGCAAAAGGACATATACATTTTATATAAAAGGTAGCAGGTCATATATTCTACTGTTCAACCAAATATAGAAAATGTATGAAGTCTTCCTATATAAGTTATAGGTATCTTTGAACAGGCACAGAAATACATGACTCCACAGATGACAGAACATGCCAGGCAACACAATACCCCGATGTAACTGAGAGTTGTTTATGTTGCATACTTAACACAGGCTCCACGCCACAATCCTACAAGTTGTTTCATACAGGCAGATTCCTACATCACATGGAGCCCCAGTCCACGCAGTGGAGTCATGCCCTGATAGGGACATTCATTTCAATTGGGGCTTCCTGTGCTGAGGGAGTCTGACCACATGCAACATCTTGCAGGACTGGAGCCATAGTTTGGCTGATGCACTGTGTTGTTTTTAATCAAGCCCAGAGGTGAACAATAGGCACATATCATAAATGGGGTGGGAGGAATGAAAAAGAAAGGAAGGATTTGTGTGATCTGAAAATATACCCCTATTACTTGTATTTTCATATAATGTTTGCTTTTCATTATCTTGTGCATATGTATTTTTATATTGTTTATATTACTGTATGTTTGAAAATTCAATACAATATTTGCACTAAAAAGGAAAAAGCCCACAGATCCTTTAAAGCTGTGGTACCAATTCCACAAACTGCTCTGCAAAGGCAGATCCCAGCACTCATGTGGAGTTCCACTGACCTCAATGGCGCTTAATGCAGACATGGGGATCAACTTGCAGAAAGCAGACTGCATAATCAGGGCCAAGGTTTTGCACCGTATTTTCCTCAGAAGAGGGATCTTATGTATGAAGTAGTCACAACAAGAGGGTCATTTATTTTTTACAGTAAGGGTAGCATAAGTAAGAAGCTGTCAATAAAAGTATATCTATCACTAATTTCAGAGGAGTTTTAAAGCACAGTCTCATTCCATATATAATTTTAGAACGGAAACTTTATAATGACTCTGTGCAGTGTACACCCAGTGTACACCCATTGTGTTTAGTAAATTAACACTATGTAATGTGTCAGAAAATGTATAGTACGTAACATTTTTAGTATCTTCAAGGATGAACGTACCAATAAACTTACAGCTTCTATCAGTGTTTACATTGATAGAAGATACAGTCTTAGTATTGTCCCATGATGATCATTCTACTGATTCTCTCTGCATGAGACCACCTCCTTCTACCAGGGCTCTTTCTGAAGAGAAAAACAAAAAATATATGAATATTGAAGACCTATAACCCAATCCAGCAGTTCTTGCCCAAACTAAACTCTAACTGATGGCATCCCTTGAGGATTATTTATTACTCTGCAATTATGGCTACTTTTGAGAGAGATTTTTATTCCAAAAGCTTTCAAAATGCAAAATACACTTCTTGGCAACACAGTATAACTACCTTCAGTAAATGAAGTATGTTAAATCTACATTATATAGCAGGATTATAATGAAAAACATTTTATAGAAAAATAGTACAATCTCATCTAGGTAAGAACCAGCTGAACGCACCTGAACCATATTTGAATTTTTTGTTTTGACGTTTTCAACCAATATCTGGAGGAAGGGCTGTGGATCAGGTCTGGAAAGCTGTGGAGTAAAGGAAGAAGTGTGATAAAAATCTGGGGTACGCTGGGATGACGAAAAGAGATTGACACAGAGAAAATTTCAAGGATTATACCATTGCAATAAGCGAGAGAGAGAGAGAGAAGAAACATTCAGACCAAACTTGTAAAACCTGAGATTCTCCAACCACTACTCCTCAATAACATCAATCTACATATAAAAGTCCTTATCTCTTTATCACATGCACACTACACCTACCTGATAACACAATGCATACACAAGGGTTGAACTGATGAGAGCCCAGGAGAGGCATTTTTTCCAGTTCAAATAAACTATTAATTTTAATGTATACATGAAAGTAGTGAAAAATAGGAAGAGCCACTTGGTCACAGTTGGCCATCAGAGCCCCCAGCAGATCAAACATTCACTGTAAGAATTGTTTAATTAGATAAAAAAATCTATTTTGTGTCAAAACATCACCCAGAAAACAGGAAATAAAATAACTGAGGTGATTATTGCATATACCTGGAAAGCATTTCATTTTCTTTCCCTCCTCCTTGTCCATAATAGAATGGCATTGCACAACTGGCGGTAGAAGCAACATGGTGCTAAGAAGTGTCAGCTACTGGCTACTACTAGATGCAGGATTTAGGGCTAGATGGACCTATAGTCTGTTCCAGAATAGCAAATCCTATGTTTCCATGTAATATTTGAAGACAATATCATCTAAGATGTTTGTTCCATTATGCAAATGTACAATCACTACAAGGTGAGAAAACAGCAAGTGTGGCGTGGAGCAGAGATAGAAGGCCACCAGTACAATAAAAAGAAAAAAGAGTAACAGTTTGGTTGAGAACTTAACTAGAAACTGAACATGTATAAAATGATTCAATGTTTACTCACTGTGCATGAGCTATGGTATTTCCATAATCCGGGTATGGTGATATGCTTAATGCTACTGTTTGCACTGCACGAACTAGGAGGTTTGGGAACCCAACGAGCAACTAAATCAATTTAATCTTCTAACATCTTCAAGTTAGTTTCTAAAGACAAAGTAAAGGAAAGATTTATTCTTTGTGAAATAAATAAATAATAAACCAGTCCGACTGGTTTTTGAATGTTATAATTCTTGACGTCTGATTTGTGTCCATTTATTCTTTTGCGTAGAGACTGTCCAGTTTGGCCAGTGTACATGGCAGAGGGGCATTGCTGGCACATGATGGCATATATCACATTGGTGGATCTAGAATTATAACATTCAAAAACCAGTCAGAGAACACTTCAACCTCCCTGGTCACTCAATTGCAGACCTAAAAGTCACAATTCTTCAACAAAAATACTTCAAAAACTGACTCCAGTGAGAAACTGCAGAACTGGAATTAATTTGCAAACTGGACAGCATTAAATTAGGCTTGAATAAAGACTGGGAGTGGATGGGTCATTACACAAAGTAAAAACTATTTCCCCATGCTAATTTTTCCCCTACTGTTACTCACACCTTTTTGTCAATTGTTTGAAATGGGACATCCTGATTATCACTACAAAAGTTTTATTTTCTCCTGCTGATAACAGCCCATCTTAATTGATTAGTCTTGTTAGAGTTGGTATGGCAACACCCATTTTTTCATGTTCTCTGTGTATATATATATATCTTCCTACTGTATTTTCCACTGCAGGCATCTGATGGAGTGGGCTTTAGTTCACAAAAGCTTATGCCCAAATAAATTTGTTAGTCTCTAAGGTGCCACAAGTACAGCGGACCCTCGCTAGAGCATGCATCGCTATAGCGTGGATTCGCATATAGCACGGTCGCGGCGATGGATCCCAAATTTAAATATTTAAATTGGGATCCATGGCAACACGGTACCGTGCATGGATCCCGAACCCCGTGTTCTAGCGAGGGTCTGGTGTACTCCTCATTCTTTTTGCTAATACTGACTAACACGGCTACCACTCTAAAAGAGCTCAAAATGTTATTATTGTTTTCTGTCAGCCTTAGCATTATATAAGTTCTGTGGTAAAACCCTACCCAGAAATTTTTATTTAACATCTGCAAAGACATAAGAAGATGTTTCCTGCTCCAAAAAATTTACTGTATAGTCAGAAACAAACAACACAGGACACACTGGGAAGCCTAGAAGTATTAATAATTTTGGTCCCAGTTCTCCAAAGAGCTCCACACAGACACACATCTGCATCTATGTGAAGTTCCAATGAAAGTTCTGTCCATGCAGAACTCATTGCAAGACTGAAGCCTTGGAGTGCGGTCTCTTTGTTTTTAAATACCTGAACTTTTTGGTTTTAACCTCCAGTGGGTCTACTTGTGAGGCTAATGCCTACTCACATGAGCTAAACATGCCCAAATGGAGCTCTCAATTTCTGCCCTTAAGGCCTACCCCCCACATTACTTTCTCAGTCATCACCCTCCCTGCCATTCAGGCATGTAATCTGAGTGAGTGTCATCTCATACTTGACCCTCTCTCCCACCTTCTCCACTGCATCACACACAGACTATCCATCTTCACATCTGAGACATTTCATGGCCTATCCCTACCCTAACTATCTCTTATACAGTATTGAGATATTGAATCCTGACCCCCTTCAAATAATGTCAATCTTGATTGCTCATGTTAAATTTTTTTCTAACAAATATGCGCCATCCCATACTGCCCCTTATTTGTGATGCCTACAAAAACTTGACAATGGTGAGCAGCTGCTGTGCCATGACCATTGTTTTTTATGCTGATCAGTATTGTTCATTGTTTCCTTGCACTCTTCCCATATGTTTTACCTACCTATTGTCTATACATTTAGATAGTGAGCTTTTGGGGGCAGAGACTTCCTCTTTAATCAGAAGCATGAAGCACAAGAAATCTCACAATAATTTCAGCCTAACTTTGCAAACTCTCTGCTACACTTCATCTCTTTAAAGTGCATGTTCCAAAGGAACAACATGTATACCTTATTAATTTTGTTTGTATCTTCTTTAAGCTAAGAAAAACACAAATTGCTAAGAGGTATTCCTCACAGACACAAAACACCATTTAACCTCTTCACTCCTGCCTGTATTTCAACTAAGTTTTACTCAACATCTATTTAAAGCAGCTGAATGCTACAACACATCTGAGATGAAATACTAGCTCCATTGAAGTCCATTGCAAAATTCCCACTGACTTCAGTCAGGCCAGAATTTCACCCCAATGCATATGGACATTCAGTAGATTTCTACTGCTTTCAACAGACAGCATGTTAAAACTGCTTGCAAAGACACAAACTTAGTCCTGCAGTAATTAAAAGGTTAAATATTTAGTTTTACAACCTGGCAAAACATAGACAAACTGTAGTACAAGACACTTGCACTTCTGCATATACACCTGAATCCTATTCTTCAACACCATTATTCCAGGCCTCAGCATCTCCTTCACAGAGACTGACAGGTACCAGTGGTTTTCTGCTGTGTACAAATATCCACTGAGCAGTAGACTAGGGTTGCCAGGTATCCAGTTTTCAACTGGAAAGTCTGGTTGAAAAGTGGACCTGACACCAAAAGTCCGGTTACCTGAGTAACTAACAACAATTGGCTGCTGTTCCACTGCTGGGAAGGCGGGAATAGCAGCTGCTGCTGGAACTGGAGGAGCAGTCAGGAACTTGCCAGCTCTGGTGAAGAGAGGTACCAGTGGCTGGTGTCCAGGGGGCGGGATCCTGAAGTACATGAGGTATTTGAGGAGTGGGGCTGGTGGCCAGACTCACAGCCGGGGCCCCCCTCTCAGTCTCCTTTGTGCCCTGCCACCAGGGTCCTGCCCCAGTCACCCCTCCACTCCCAGAGCATGGCTCTCCCTCAAATATCCTGCCCAAGTCACCCCTCCAACCCAGAGCCCTGCTTAGGTGGTGGTGGGGAGGGAGGTGGAGAGAGCAGCGAGTGATGTGGTGGGAAGAGGAGCAGTCGGGGCCTTAGGAGGAAGAAGTGGAGCAGGGGTGGGGCCTTAGGGGGAAGAGGCGAAGTAAGGGGCCGTGTGAGGTTCCAGCTCTCAGTGTCCAGTTTTCACAAATTAGAAAGTTGGCCATCCTACAGAAGACTGAGACCACCAAACGTATGAGTTTAATTAGGTAATATGTGGACCAGGTGAAAATATACTTTAAGGCTGTACCACCTAGCCATTTCATGACGTTTCTGAAAATTGTGCTATTTTTCAGACAAATAGTTGAAGAGACAAAAAGCTGAAAGCTGAAAATACTATATTTTTAAAATGATTTTTCCTCATATTCTGCCAGGGACACATATTAACATAAACTGAGACAACAATGAAGCAATAAGACATATTCCTGTTCCTCTACCTGCTCACTTCCATCCTATGAATGTGCTTTAAGTAAATGGATGTTTTATCCATTTCCCTTCCACAATATCATTCATTGCAGAAAATTAAAAAGTTGGTCTATTAGCAAACTATATTCTGTTGGCAGAAATTGTTGTACACACAGAATGTGCCTTGGTTCAAAGCAGTAGAAACAGAGAGCATTTGGGCTTTGGTAAGTTCAGGATTTCTTAATTTAGAACCAAACCTAAATCTTAAATATCAAATGACGACAATTTTGTTACAGTAAAAACATATTTAGAGTGCTCAGTTCTAGGTGCACTCATTGTATCAGCTCGATGCAATCAAATCTAAAATGACCTTAATGAATACAACAAAAAATCTCTAATGACTTATACACTGTAGTATATTAAGAAGAAAAACTGATAAAAGTAAAAATGGTTAAGCCATACTCATCAAGTCACATGGGGTATGGCATTTAACAAGTTAAAACAAACATACCTTTACAGCAATGAAGGCCAGATATGTTTTGACAACAGTGAGACATCAGTTAAGCTATACTCAATAAAATCATAGCACTTACCAATATCTTCCTTTTGGTACAGTATTTTTAAAATGCTCAAACCTTTCATATAATGTGTAATGTGTTAAGTATAATATCTGAAGTACTTAAGCTAATTATGCCTATTTTGTAAGATTAATTATAATTAATAATTTAACATAGTTTATCATTTAAGACAGTATCCGTTCTGATCTTTAACTTTAGAGAGCACACTGTATACGTACCACATAATTAGGGCTTATGTATCACATAATTAGGGCTAAATACTAGGAAATCAGGCTAATTAGACCAAATCAAACTGAATTATTTAAGCTTTTTTATTTTAGAGATAGAAAATTTAGTAATTAAATACTGATTTCATTTTCTTGTACTTGCACATCTCACTTGTCTTCAAGATGCCTATTATAATGAAGCATTATAAAAGTGTTTGTCAAGGATGTGCAGAAATAGGATCTTTTAACAAGCAGGCATGACAATTTTTACAAAGGACTGTGGAATGTGTCTAATGACTTAGTTTTATATTGTTTAGGATCTAACAAAGTAAACTAGTGGGAATACAACACACACGCATAGACACTTTAGCCATATACTTTTATCCCCCTAGTGCACTTTTCTTTGCATATAAAGTACGTCAACCAATCATTAGTACGTCAGATTGGGAGAGTCCTGCTTCCTATTAACGTTAGTATGAAGAACATAGCCCTTAAAAGAGGTGGGAGTCAGAGCCTGGGCTCCAGCCCAAGCCTGAATGTCTACACTGCTATTTTAGCCCCACAGCACAACCTCCACAAGCCCGAGTCAGTTGACCTGGTTCTGAGACATGCTGCTACAGGTATTTTTTTTGCAATGTAGACATATCCTTAGTCACTTATTTTCCCATGATGCCTCTTGATTGACTGAACATATTTTATTCACAGTATTACACAGTCCCTCAAACATTCTAGGTTCATACCATCATCCATCAGTTCATGCTTCTTTATCTTGCTGTCCATTATTATTCAAGCTCAACTTGTTATTTAACAATCATACTGACCTAAGTTATTTATACACCAAAAGCTACTGCAAACCATAGATCTGTACCAATACACATTATAGAACCCTCACAGTGATGGCCCTTAAAAATTTGCTAGTTTCTCTTAAAATAAAGAGTTATTTATAGCTGTTAAGAGGTTACTCAAGCTCTGGCAGTATTTTTTTTTTTTGTTTCCTATATTTACTCTTGATAATGCAGTCAATGCTGCAAATACTGAGGCTATCTAACTGCAAGCACTTATAGTTTTTACATCTGCATTTTTAAAAATTAAATTTAAAATTCTGGAATTTTCAAAAGCACTAAGCATTAGGCTAACTCTGTTCCCAGAAAGTTAATGAGAGTTTTACCCCTGTCTTCACTAGGAGTAGAGTTTAGGCCAACGATAAATACTTCTGAAAAAAGGAGTACTTGTGGCACCTTAGAGACCAACCAATTTATTTGAGCATAAGCTTTCGTGAGCTACAGCTCACTTCATCGGATGCATACTGTGGAAACTGCAGAAGATCTTTTTATACACACAAAGCATGAAAAAATACCTCCCCCCACCCCACTCTCCTGCTGGTAATAGCTTATCTAAAGTGATCACTCTCCTTACAATCTGTATGATAATCAAGTTGGGCCATCTCCAGCACAAATTCAGGTCTCCCCCCCCCACACACACACACAAACCCACTCTCCTGTTGGTAATAGCTTATCTAAAGTGACCACTCTCCTTACAATGTGTATGATAATCAAGGAGGGCCATTTCCAGCACAAATCCAGGGTTTAACAAGAGCGTCTGAGGAGGGGGTGGCGGGTAGGGAAAAACAAGGGGAAATAGGTTACACATTGTAAGGAGAGTGATCACTTTAGATAAGCTATTACCAGCAGGAGTGTGGGGCGGGGGAAGGTATTTTTTCATGCTTTGTGTGTATAAAAAGATCTTCTACACTTTTCACAGTATGCATCTGATGAAGTGAGCTGTAGCTCCTGAAAGCTTATGCTCAAATAAATTGGTTAGTCTCTAAGGTGCCACAAGTACTCCATTTCTTTTTGCGAATACAGACTAAACACGGCTGTTACTCTGAAATACTTCTGAAAATCCCACCCACTGTCAATTAAGGTAAAATATACATTTAACAGCATAACTAGAAAAGTAATCCAAAAATAGTCCCTGGACAAAATGAAATCTGTACACTCGCAGTGAATAAAATGACATAAAGGAGGGAAAACTTTGTACAATGAAATCTGTATAATCTGAGTGACTGAAATAACATAAAGGAGGGAAAAATTTGGGAAAGTTAAGGTTCCTATGAAAACCCTATTTTTATCTTTTCCTGATTTTTGAGTGTTTAAAATTGTAATAAATATTACATTAGTCTGAGTTTTACACTTAATTTCTCTTTGTTTCAAAGAAAAAAGATTAACACTGTTGCATTCACTGTGTACTTTCACTGCTCTATGGTCAAAACACATGTGACTCTGGAAATACACTGTAAGATGGCAGCCCAAATAAACATCTATCTAACATTGATTTTATGGATTTATGTTTTTTGTAGCTCCGTAAATAATATCATAGGTCTGAATTCATGAAATTTAGTCAGTTTGATTTTTAAAAAATGTTTTTTTATTTTAATCATTTAATCATATTTAAAATCATTTTATTTTTCACATATTTCTTACTGCAATCTGGTCTGGAAACATGTCCTCATGTGATTAGCTACTCAGAAAGCATCAACTTTTAAAAATTAAGCCAATTTTCATTTACCTGTGTTCAAAGAAGAGGGTTTTTTCATATTGTTTCCAAACCATTTTTGAATGATGCAAAGTAAACCCCAAAGCATAAAACCCCAAATGTATAAAATTTTAGCTGAAAAGGGAAATTCTTCAGAAAGTTCTAAATATTTGAAAACAAGCAGATATTATCAAAGTTGCAACTTACAGTTATCTATACTGTTTGCTATTAAGGTTATGTGATAAATCAACAGTAAGATGATACCTATGAAATATCATATGAAAATTACACTATAATAAAAATACTGATGGATTTTTACATACCCTGTACATATACTGCATACTCACCTAACCTTCCCCACATGCGCTATGCAAACATTTAAATTTAATGGATTTTTTTAATGCACTATTCCAGCATAAAAGCTCCATCGAAAAATGTCAATGCAACTTTAAATTTTTAATTAAATAGACCCCTTAAATGGAGTTCAAAAATACGATAGGTGTTTTCAGATTTAAAACATTTAACAGTGATTCCCACAATGATAGTAGGTCTATCATGTGCAATACAGACACAAAGAATAATTTAATACCCATTAATAGATAAATTTTCAGAGGAACTTGAGCTCAAATTATATCAATCTGCTACTGTTCCAAAATAAACGCATCAGGTGGCATTTAAATGCAGGTGGCTAACCATTTTATCAGTGCACATATTTAAGCTATTAGAAATATAATTAGAAAAATTGAATTAAACACACTAATGCAGATTCTAATTCTAGCAACACTGTCCTTATCATTATGCCATTTCTATAGTAAATTATAAAGTATGTCTAAATTATACAGGTTTGTTTCTGACTGATAGCTGAACCCAGATAATTAAGCTGTTAACCATGTACTTCAGTGGTCAACATGGTTATATATCTTTGTCTTACCACTACCCCTCCTTCTTGTTTCCAGAGATCTCAGGGGAAACAGATGAATGGCACTTGACACTACCCACCTACACAGATGACTGATTAGACATTGTCCAATACCACAGGTACGCTCAATTATATGCTTTTCTGAGATTCAAGCGTTTCCTGAAGCTGAAAGTGTTGAATCTGTTGATTTGATACATTTTATAGTTGAGGAAAACTGCAATGAAATGTACTTAAAACTTTCAAGACTATTTTATAACCCTGCACCCTGCACACAGACCAGATGGTAAAGGATTTATTTAATTAGAAAAGAAAATAATAAATCTTGTCGGTCATAAATGATTAAATCACTCAAAGTGTGATTATCTTCAAAGTATACATTTTAAAATGCTGCATGAGTCCCCTATTCTTGCAACTGTATCCTTGTCGTTACAACTCCATCTTAAGCTTTTCAACTATTGGAGTGCTACCAGTGTATCAATATATAAGGCCAGACTGCAAATTTTACATGTCCTGAGTTGGGAGCAGTGGGGTATTCAGTTGGCCCAGGCAGAGCTCCTAGAGAGACTGTGCATCAAAATGCACTCCATCCCCCCCCCTCCCCCCGCCCCCCACCCCGCAGCTACCCAGCAGGCAGACAGAGCGTACACATGGCACTTTTTCTTTGGCTGGTACAGCCCACACCTCCTGAGTGCCCAAGCCACTTCTGACATATGGACTGGTATATGAGCAGAAGGCATGGATCTGTCTTCTGTCTGTCCCTTCCCCCTTTCTTCTGAGGTAATTTGCACCTCCTTGACAGCTAGGAGGAAGCTGTTCTTGCACTCCCCCAAGCACAAGACATACTGTTGCTTTTGTGCAGGGGCAGAAAGGGAGTTGGGGGAGTAAGGCACCACGTGTCCTTCTGTGCACCGGTGCTAGTGTGACCCACACTCCTCCTGGATGCAGTGTTCTGTCCCATCTAGTGGCATCGAGACCCCTGAGAGAGAGTTAAATGAATCTGCTGTACAGCCTTAGGTAATAGCCAGGTGACTTTTAGCTCATGCGGTAGAGCAGGGGTGGGCAAACTTTTTGACCCGAGGGCCACATCTGGGTGGGGAAATTGCATGCAGGGCCATGAATGTACAGCTGGGGCAGGGCGTTGGGGTGCGGGAGAGGGTGTGGTGTGCAGGAAGGGGCTCAGGGCAAGGGGTTGGGGTGCAGGAGGGGTGTGGGGTGTACGAGGGGGCTCAGGGCAGGAGGTTAAGGTGCAGGAGGGGTGCATGGTGTGTCAGGAGGCTCAGGGCAGGGGGGTGGGGTGCAGGAGGGTGTGCGGTGCAGCAGAGGGCTCGGGGCAGGGGTTGGGGTACAGGAGGGGTGTGGCGTGTGGCAGGGGACTCAGGGCAGAGGGTTGGGGTGCAGGAAGGGTGCAGGGTGCAGCAGGGGACTCAGGACAGGGGGTTCGGGTCCAGGAGGGGTGCGAGGTGCAGCAGGGGACTCAGGGCAGAGGGTTGGGATGTGGAGTGCAGGAGTGCCCTGTTCCTGGTCAATGGGAGCTGCCCCCTTCTTCTCCCAGGAGCCGCAGGGATGTGGTGTGGACTGAGCGGTGCAGGGCCAGAGCAGGCAGGGCCGGATCCAAAACTCTGATGGGCCGGATTCGGCCTGTGAGCTGTAGTTTGCCCACCCCTGCTGTAGAGGCTCATGCACTAAGCTCCAGAGGTCCCAGGTTCGATCCTGCCTGACGATGACCGGGGTCTGTCGACTTTACACTAGGAGTGAAAAAAAAATATGACCTAGGTATTGAATGGTATATATATCTGAAACCTAGGGGCAGCCTAATATCATACAGAGAATTGTTGACTAAAAAGATGATGATGGAGCCTAACTATTGGGGGATTTGACTTTCTAACAAATTACAGAGGGGCAGAAAGATGGTTTGTTTTTCACACATTGGTGAATAATAAATATAAATAAAATAAATAAAATAAAATAAATAATAAATAAATATTTAATAAATAAATATTTAATAAAATATATACGGTAGATAAGTAACACATAGTTCAATGACACATACAAAAATGTACATAGTAAAGAATATTAAATGCCTGTATTCTTTGGAAACCAATAGATATTCAGATAATATAAATACAATTTGATTTATATGAAGTGCTGGATTTCTACAACTCCATAGTATTCTATAACTGCATTTGTAATAAAATAATATAAAATAAAAAATAGTAAAATATTAAATAACATGAACTGTTAGACCAGATCCTACAAAGACTTAAAGCACATGTGTAATTTTACAACCATAAGTACCTTCACTGAAGTCAAGAGAAGTACTTGGTCATATAAAGTTACAACAGCAGTGAAGTCTTCAGGTCCATGTGTGCAATCCTTTCACCTTCACTAGCATGGAAGACAGAATTAGTTGAAATTTTCTGAATTTTGCTGAAATGTTTTGTCAAAAATTGGATTTTTGACACCTCCCGCTCATCAAAATATTCAGGTTTATAGAATTAGTTGATATTTTCAATTACTGAAATTTCAACACTTTTCAAACTTAAAGGAAAACAATATGTAAAATTACTGTGAAACCTTGTATTGATTTTTTTGACCAAGTCTGTTGGAAGGGCAGTGATGTGGTGGGTGTTAGAATGCAAGAGGTAGACTAACCTCTCTGAATATAGGCTCTTGCATAAGATGTTTACAGTCTTTTTCTCTTTTAATTCCTCATATATTCAGTGTGCATTTCTACACTAAGCAGTGTCTGCAAAAATGGCATGATAGGGTTCCTCACATACTGCATCTAAATGACTATAGACCACATATTCTCAGTTTACAAGTAAAAACATGTTTCTTCCCATTTCCCTCCCCATCAGCCCCGCAAATAACCTGGGATTGAAGAGTTAAAGTGAGGTCTTTCTGGCTCATGTATCATCAACACCAATAAAGATTCTGAAATTGTAACTTAGTTAACACAGGTGCTGCCCACTATCTCTATTCTTTCCCCTCTGTGGCAAAGTCTTCTCCATTCAGCAGCAGCAACTGGAAAAAGACCTCACTCTATACTATGGTTCTCTCCCCTGTTCAGTGGCAAAATAAATGGGTATTTTGTGGCCCTCTTTCAAGCTTCCAGAAGCAGCAGTCTTCAGAAGGTAGCTTCCTAGTAGCTTCAAAGTGGCTATTCACTTTTTGGCAAAACATACTAGAATCTCCCTTCAAAAGAGAGACTTTTCCACTTGAGCAAAAATATGTCTAATAATTATATACTATATGTAAAAAATTAATTGATTGTAATATTCTATGTATCTCTTAGGAATTGTTGCAGGTGTTATCTTCCCAGAACCATAAAAACAAGACATGAAAAAGATCCATTTAGATCGTCTACCCCATCCCCTCACGAAGGCTACACTGCAAGCTCACAATCACCACCTCCTGTAGGTGCTTTTTCAAGTATTCCTTTTCCATAGCTATGCCTGTTTATTTTTCTCCCATGTAAATAGCTTGCATCTTTGCCATACTGCATCACGTTTTCAAACTCTAGCTCTCTCTCCATTATTACTCTCTCTTTGCTGGTATTCACACTTCCCAAATTAGTACCATCCTCACAGATTTGGCCTGATTCTGCTCCCTCTCAAGTCAACCACAAAATTCCAATTGACTTCTATAGGTGGAGAAATGGACACTTTCTGAGTGTTTTTTTCTTTCTTCCACATAATTGTTATGTATTATTTCTATTGCAGTAGTGGCTAGAGGCCCCTTTTTTGCTAGGCACCGTACACACACAACAAAGAGATGGTCCCTGCCCCAAAGAGCTTACAATTTGTTTGGTGTTAAACATTTTCCACAACTCAATATAATGCTGTTTATTATTAACCAGTTTTCTCCCCATGTGCCAGTGTTCAGGTCCCATCTAATTTCAGTGAGATTTTAATTGTTACCATCTCAAAGGATTTGCTAAAAACAACTTTCTTCAGCAACTAATTATTTTTATTTAATCCTAAATTTATTTGGCATGATTTGGATCCATGCTGTTCATTCATCTCAGTTTCATTATCCTTTAGTTGCTTACAGATTTTCTCTAGTAATACTGTTAAATTATTTTCTGGATTGAAGGTAAATTTATCAAAAATGATAGGTGTCATTTTCATTTTTAAAAAACTAGCACCTCATTTCTAACTCGCTGTTCTGCAATGAGTTCTCCATAACTTTTCAAAGTGTAAAGACACAAGAGGCAGCATTCTCTACTGGACAGAGAACTGGTCTGGGAGTCAGGATACCTGGGATCTAATCTCAGCTCTGACACTATCCCGCTGTATGACATTAAGCAAGTCATGTCACTTCTCTGTGCTTCTGTTCCCTCCTACTCTTCATGTGTTCTGTCTGTTTAAATTGCAAACTCCTCAGGGCAGGAACTGTCTCTTATTATATGTTTATAGTTCATCTAGTACAATAAGACCCTGATCTTAGTTAGGGTCTCTAGGCACTAGTAAAGTACAAATAATAAGTTGAAGAACAATAGGGAAAAGAGGCAAAAATACAGCTGTATGGATAAACTCAACTTCCCAGATTCTCCATTGTTTGGGGTGGGATCGTTCTAAGTATATGCATAATTTGGTATCTCCATGCTTAGTAAAGTTAGTGGGTTTTGAGAAAACTGCGAAGTTCTCTGTGGGAATTTGGCCAGTAAGCAAATGACAGATATTTACAATTTTAAATCAGCTTAACAAAGTTTTAATGAAATAAGTTTGAATCAAACAATTCATGCATCAAAATAAAGAAATTTGATTGTGAAACTTTTGCTGGCTACACAGATCCTAAGACGTGCATAGCAACTCAGGCTTTGGTCTTAGAAAGGCTCAGGGTTTGCAGACATCTTAAGGTGCACATGGAATAGCAGCTCCAACAGAGGATTTTAGCTCCCACTCTGGCTAGCACAGAGCTTGAAAGTCTGACACCACCACACAGACTCTATACTGTGTGTTTGAATCATAAGGGCATTGTGAAGTCTCCGTTATATCCCATTTAATTACAATGGTGCCAGTTCTGCAAATCTTTACTCACAGGAGTAGTCCTTACTTATCGTTAGAGCATTCCACATTGGGTTACAACAGGAAGTCACAATTATGGAATATCGTACCATTTTTTACACACACTGTTCAACGTAGAACTGCACACTAAATGCAGGAGGCCTCCCTTCCCTGCCCTTCTCTCCCACCTTCTCAGTAGTTTATAAAGTGAATGCACACCAGGCAGGAGAATCTGAAATGGGAGTAGAATAAGTTGGTGCCTTTCTCAGGCTAGCAGCCTTCCTAGAGTCAAGGGAGCAGCAGCAACACATAAGATAAGGAAGGTGTCTCCTCTCTCCTTCCACTATGCAAAGATCTATTCCCCTTTTAGCTTTCCCTTCTTTCCAGGAGAATGGGGGAGATGGAGACCTCTTGCTGTCAGTTTCAGGGAGAGTGGGAGATAGAAGAGGCATCATCCCTCTCCTTCCATGCTCACCCAAAACTTCCCTCTGTCCTTTGGAATTCCAATTGGCAGAGCAAAGGAGGAGTATTGCTCAAACATTAAAAAAAATCATGAGTGAGCCTACATACACACTAAAAATGTGACATTAGCTTTAAAATCATGAGATGTCTTTAAGTTTGGTTCTTTTCGTTTGCTTCTGTTTTTGAGCCTTTAAGGCCTGGTCTACACTTGGAAGAGGGAGGAGGGGATCGATCTAAGATACACATTTTCAGCTACTTGAATAACATAGCTGAAGTTAACGTATTTAGATCTACTCACCACGGTGTCTTCACTGCGGTGAGTCGACAGCTGACACTCCCCCATTGACTCCGCCTGCGCCTCTCGCGCCGGTGGAGTACAGAAGTCAATGGGAGAGTGCTTGGGGGTTGATTTATTGCATACAGACTAGACATGATAAATCAACCCCCGCTGGATCGATCTCTGCCCACTGATCCAGCAGGTAGTATAGACATAACCTAAGATGATGTTTTCAAGTGTTTTTCTGAAACCATGCGGACTAGAAACATTTTTTTTTAAATGAAAGCTGAGATTCTCATGTATTCTCATATCTCCAGGAGCAGGGGCTTTAAGAAAAAACACCAAATATCATGAGAGTTAGCCACACGGAGAGTTAATTTAGGAAGGTTAAGTGGAGAATGCATAACCAGTTGGGACGGAGTGAGAAAAGGATGAAAGGATAGAAGAGGGAGCATAGAAGGGGACAGAGAGGAAGACTGGAGAGAATACAGAAGGGAGTAGAATGGAGAAGCTGGTGAACAGAGGGGAAACTCAGATGGAGTGAGGGAAGAATAAAGTTAATTATATGGAAAATGAAGGATTAAGTAAAAAATGGAGATGGAAGTAAAGAAAAAAAGTGGATTGATGGGAGGAAAAGAAGAGAAAACAATAAATTCAGGAGACATAGTGACTAAAAATGTATTTTTGTATAGAAATTCAGGTACCAAAGTATTACAAAGAAAATAAACAGTAATGTTTGATATAGATGTCAGGAAAAAAGACAGGAGGATGTGGCTTAAGAGAATTTGCAGTTGATGAGACTATTCTTACAGATAGGATTTTACATCCGTTCTAGTGTTAGATGCTGGGGCCCACTAGCTTTAGTGGTATTGGCTTAAATCACCATATGACCCATCATGTCAAACACCAAAACTGATCAGCTCCCCTCCCTTTGAACTCCCTTAACCATGGCTTCTCCAGCCGTGATGATCCCTCCCAAAATACATGCACACACTTAGAAACCTTTGAAATTGCACATGGCAAGTGTGCACACACACAAAATAGGATCAATCTAATCCCCACGTGCAAACACAATATCTCACTGAACACAGGCAAGAGTAGAACTCAAAATGAGGCATCTCCATTCCAAACATCACAATACCTCACCATAAGTTTTTTTAAAATATACTGTTCCAAAGCATTAAGCATATTACACCTGCCAGAGGACAGATCTAACAATTGCTTCTTGCAGTTCTAGCAATTTTCTTCCATACAAGAATTAAACTATAGCCCACACCCATCAACATACCAAAAGCTGTCTTTGTGTTCATTGTATGATACATACATTATAAAACAACTTGTAATGTAAAGCTTGTCCTTCCTCCATTAACTGAAATGTGTTAACAATTTCTGTTTATCACACATTTCTTAATTTTAATAAAAATCTTATAAACTGCTCTCTATTTAAAGGTTAAACAGTTTAATCTTCTAGCAACAGAAAAAAGAATAATAAGGGCAGTTAGGGTAATTACAGTAACATGGCTCTTCCTGCTAAAATTATTTTCTCAGCAACAGCATATTATATTATCCATAGTGCTATAATACAATACTGGTAGTTGTCAGTGAATGTTGTCCCAAAGAGAAATTTGCCTGCGCTTCTATGGTGTTATACAAAAGACAGGGCTTTTAATATTTCTTTTTTATCCACAAACTGCAAGGAATATTTAGTAATCTACTGTACCAGAAAGTTGCTTTATCTAAGTTACTAAGAAGAAGTGGGACAATGAAATGGATAACCTCCTAACAACTAACCTCTGTGATTTTTCACTGAATTTGCCCCCTTTGTTCTGGAAAAAAACTATTCTGAAATCTAGAAACCTGATCCTTTCCTTTTCTAGATCTTTAAATATCACCTGAGTTTTTATTGTGTTTTTCTGTTTTTTTGGGGTTTTTTTTTGGGGGGGGGGAGAGATACTCCCACTACTTTAAACAATTCAGTGTGCTAGAACTATTATCTTGACAGTGTTCTAAATATGAATTCAACCAAAGAGAAATAAAAATAATTTGAAGACACTTCATATAGACTTCAGTAAATCTGATCTATTTCACACAGATTATATATTCATACAAGAAACCAAAAAAAGAAGAAAAATTAAGATGTTAGACTCACTAGTATTGTAATTTTATAGTATCTTTACAGTAGTTACTATACAGATTTTGAATATTATTGCATATGAAAAATCTTGTGGTCTCTACCACATTACTACAGAGGGCAGCAACAGACAACAGAGTTCTTTAGCATTACAGAGGAAATGTTAAACATTTCTAGTAAACAAGGGAGCTAAAGAGAAATTCATCCTTTAGGCAGACCAGAAATTTTAGCTAGAATGAAGTCAAAGATTGTTTATTATACATTTAATCCTTCTTTAGATGTTAATAGGTAAATGGATTTGGAAAGGGTTAGGGAAGCCTGGATTGTTTAACAAGTTAAGCCTGACTCATTCTGTCAATATATCAAATCCAGATTTAAAAAATAAGCACAAACCATGAGTCACAACATATGAATCAGACCATATGGTAGCAAGTGAAATAAAGTCTAATGTTTTTTCTTTTGAGGTTTATACTCAGAATTTTTTGTTTTGATTTCACCCTGTCTCTTAACAGACGAGTGAACAAACAAAAACAAAGACCCCAAAACTATGTTTCCATTACAACTTCAAGGCAGGCATAGTGCACAATTTGCTGCAAGGATATAGAAGTTCAAGCCAGAAAAAGTTATCCAATTTGGTAAATGTAAAAGACTTATTTATAATTTTGTTTCAATAGTAAAAACTCTTTGAGGGAAGGGATGTGAAGACTGAAGCCTTTAGTTATTAACGTTGGTCACATATTCCTAAGGATCTGATTGCACATGCAAAGGAGGGCAGCAAAGGTCTTACGATCAAAAGGGAAAAAAATGACTGACAACACTGAGCTAGTTTAAAAGAACTAATGGAATAATTAGTCCCCAAAAAGACTAAAAAGACTGAAGAATTCATGATGTCATAAAAAGCTGAGCTACTTAAATTGGATTAGAAAATAAAAATGACACGAACATTGTAAATATTCACAGATCACATCATTGACGTGTAATGTGCCGTTAAATGATGTCAAATTAAAGAGGAAATTACATGTGTAAGAACTAGGAAGAATAAAGGGAAGACATTTTAAAAATGCACAGTTCTTCAAGTGAAAACCCTCATCATATATCAGAGCTGATCACTGCATGGATAAAGAAATGATGGGAAGGAAGTATAAAATAAAATACGGAAGAGAAAACACAGGTAAAAAATCTCTATTTAAAATCTATGAGGAATGGCAGTTAACTTCAGTGAAGAGTGCAGCCTCTCTGGTGGATGTGTTTCTTTGTAAGATTGTCCCTAAACAAGACTATTCTAAGTAGCTCTAAGCTTCCTTCATTGAATTCTGTTAGAATTAGCTCTAAATTATTACAAAAATCTAGCAACCAAGTATACTTTTAAAAGGGATGTTACACTGACAAGGGAAAAGGGATTTTGCTCACATTGTAATTTAAAATGTTCTAGAATTAATATGCTGGTACATGATTCAATGGTAATGTTAAGACAGCATTTAGAAATCCTGTTTGCTTCTGCGCTCGTAAAAAGCCATAAGAGATAGCTTAGTGGTTTACATATCAAGTCTGAAATATCTAGTGTCTGTGGAAGCGCAGGATCAAACCCTCGGGTGGAGTGACACAGTTCTCCAACTATTAAAAGTGGACCAATTCATCCATAGAGTTCACTGTGTTAGGGTCTTTCAGATGAACTCAGAAAGAAGACCCTGTTCTTGGCACCTGTCTTCCATGAAGGAGACTGCCCCTGAGTTTTAGCCAGAATGTTTCCTCTCCCTCTTATTGTGCTGTGCCACTTCCTACTCACCCACTTTCCCTGTGCCCTATAGTTGACTGCATTTAAAAAGTGATGTATACACCTAACTTTTCAAGTACTCTGGGATTCTTAAGGATGAAAGGCACTATATAACTTATTGTAAAAATATTGTGTCATCTTCACATAATGACTAGCCTCGTCTCTATCTCTGTGCACTTTAGGAGAATGTATGAAAAATCACACAAAATTAAGAAAATCCAAATTACTGTTGTTCTCATTAACATTTCAGTTTATACATATACTTTAAGTCTGGGTTGCCAGTGGTTATTAAAGATCTGATAGCACTTTTTATAAGAGTGAGGTTGGCATCCTCTGTATCTTAGCCCAATTCGAACTTGGGTAACTAAATTTTTACTACTTAAATTCATCATGAAATTTCAACCAAATGTGGAATTTGTTCTCCATTTCCAGTGGCAAACTGTTGTTCAGTGTTCATGGACTTACCTTCAGTAGTTAGGACCTGATTCTGCAGGTCTAACTGCCCTCAGAATCAATGTGAGTTGAGGGTGCTAGCATTTTCAAGAAGTGCTCAGCACGTTACAGAATCGCAATAATTACTAGGTAATTATTCGGGCCCTACCAAATTCATGGTCCATTTTGGTCAATTTCATGGTCATAGGATTTTAAAAATCATAAATCTCATGATTTCAGCTACTTAAATCTGAAATTTCAGAGTGCTGTAATTATAGAAGTTTTGACCCAAAAAGGAGTTGTGGGAAGGAGCGGAGGGTCGCCAGGTTATTGTAGGGGGGTTGCGGTACTGCTGCCCTTACTTCTGTGCAGCTGCTGGCAGTGGTGCTGCCTTCAAAGCTGGGCAGCTGGAGAGCGGTGGCTGCTGGCTGGGAGGCCACCAGCAGCAGCGCAGAAGGAAGGGTGGCCTGGCACCTTTACCTCTGCACTGCTGCTAGCAGGGCGCTGCCTTCAGAGCTGAGCGCCCAGCCAACAGCCGCCACTCTCCAGCCGCCCAGCTCTGAAGGCAGCATAGAAGTAAGGTTGGCAATAGCACGACCCCCCTAAAATAACCTTGTGACCCCCCCCCGCAACTCCCTTTTGGGTCAGAACTCCCAGTTTGAGAAATGCTGGACTCCCCCATGAAATCTGTATGGTATAGGGTAAAAGCACACAAAGAACCAGATTTCATGGGGGAAGACCAGATTTCACAGTCCGTGATGTGTTTTTCATGGCCGTGAATTTGGTAGGGCCCTAGTATTATACACATCTGAAATGGACTAGGATACAAGGGAGAAACACCCATGCCCTTATAAAAAGTGTCCTGCAATCTTTAATGATCATAGATGACCATGACCTCAGTTTTGTATTATATCTGAAAGATATATATTCATTGTCTGGTCAGACATAAAGTCATTTAGAAATGTAACAAATATTTTAATCATACTATGGATACTAATTTTGATTTTCTCACTTTTGTATGCTAAATTAAAATGTTACCTTTTATATCATTCTTTATAGAATTCAGTGGGGCTCCCTGTTGGCATAGGGGTCCAGACACTGATGCAGCTACAGTGCCAGGATGTAAATTTAACTGCAAAAAGCAAGAGAAATATACAAATGAACAAAAATGAGGAGGGAAGAGGTAGAAGGGTTTCCGTAATAAGATGGCAGATTGTTCACTAAGTCATTTATACAATGTGGTGGTGCCGTTTATACACAGAGGCACTCAGATATACATGTTTCAGAGTAGCAGCCGTGTTAGTCTGTATCCGCAAAAAGAAAAGGAGTACTTGTGGCACCTTAGAGACTAACCAATTTATTTGAGCATAAGCTTTCGTGAGCTACAGCTCACTTCATGGGATCCCATGAAGTGAGCTGTAGCTCACGAAAGCTTATGCTCAAATAAATTGGTTAGTCTCTAAGGTGCCACAAGTACTCCTTTTCAGATATACATATTATATATGCAAGGAGTGTATGTAATGTGTATACTTATTATAGCCTCAGGGATATTTGAATGAACGAGATGACAACAAACGGTCTTTAAATCCAGCAGTCCTTTCATCTAGCCAGAAGCTTCATACAGCCCTGCCTGTCTTCCCCTAGGGCTGGCTACAGGCAGCACCACACCCAAGAATATTTTCCATCATTTAACATTTCCCCAACAGTGCCAACTTCCTCTGTTCCCAGAGGGGGCGGGGGTGTGATCGCTGCTTTTCCCCAGGCCCCACCCCCACTCCACCCCTTCCCCCAAATCACCAACCCCGCCCTACCTCCACCCCTGCCTCTTCCTGCTCCGCCCTCACCCACCTCTTCCTGACCCCACTCCTCCCTCTTCCCCCTCAGCACCTCCTGCACGCCGCTGAAGCACCCATGGAGTCGGCGCTTATGCTTCAGAGGACAACTGACTTTTCTGTGTCTTTTTTTTTTTAGTAAATTACTTACTGTTTGCAAAGGAAATGCTTTAAACTGCTCCTTTTTGAAAATTTGCCCCGTTTCCCTCTTTTGGGGAACCTTTGGCTACACAGTCACAGTCCTTTCAAGCACAAAATCTCTCTCGTACACTCTCTCTCTTTCTCACACATCCTCCCCCTCCTCATCTCCACCCCCACCACACAGAGCTAACATCTCAAACTTAAACCACAGGTGACTCAATTGATGGCAAAGTGGGGATGAAAGGACACAGGGCTGGAGATATAGGTCAGATCCAAATAATGTAAGAAAGGAGGAGAAATGGTTACATTAATTTCAAAATATTATTCGATGTCTTTATCACGTGGAATTATATGTTTATGTTGTCACATTCATAGAGTCCAAGGCCAAAAGGGGCCACTGTGATCATCTAATCTGCCCTCCTGTATAACACAGGCCATATAGCAAGGAGGCCTTTAACATACAGGGAAAGAAACCCATGGGGGAAAAAAACAAATACACTGTACAGCCAGTGAAAAAGAGTTTTCTATGACATATTAATTATTATTTTCTGTCTCTGATTGGTTTCTCTGGAGTTGCAGCAATAAAACAACCATTACACCAAAACAGTTTTAAAAAGAAAAGAAAAATGTCACTTGTATATTTAATGATTGCAGTAATACATAACAAAGCAAATTTGGTGCCGAACATCACCACGTGTCAGGTATTTGAAGGTGCTTAATCACATGCCTCCCAATGCAACCAGGGAGTGGCATTATCCTAGCACTACACTTGTTCTGTTCTGTATTGTTTTGTTTCACACATTCTCAGGTGTGAAGGCTAGAGGAGGTGAAAGCCTTCCAGAGCATAATTCTGACTCAAGACACTCCACCCTTTCAGTTTGCTCTGTCCCTATAGCTCAGGCAGTGTTACTATCAAACAGCTGTGAGATGGCTGAACATTTCACATGTTGCTTATTTGTATAATTGCACCCAGAAATGCACTTCTAGCTCGTAGTCATTTCAATACAGAATTCTCTCTGAGCTCAGGGAGCAAAGAAACTCTGATGGTTCTCAGGGTGCCCAGGATTGGGAGTCACCTTTTACACCCACCCCCCACCTCTAACAAGAGGCAGACTTGCTTGTACTTAACTGGGTATAAGCTCCCTGACACCACCAGCCTGTTAGCCCCCCCCCAAACAATTTCCTCTGGAATATCCAGCCCTTACTTTGCCTTGCAGGTTAAGAATAGGTGTATCCCAGTTCCTGAGACCCTTTGAAGCATTCCACTGTAGTGTCCAGCCCCTTCTCCACTGAACCCTCACAGAATTACCAACTTAGCCATCTCCAAAGGGACAAATACACACCAGCTTGTATGAGTCAACTCAGAATAACTGCTTTGCTTAATACCACATCACTTAGCTACACAGTAGAACCTCAGAGTTACAAACACCAGAGTTACAAACTGAGCAGCAACCACACACCTCATTTGGAACACAATCAGGCAGCAGCAGAGACCCCCCTCCACCCCCCAAAAAATATAGTACGGTACTGTGTTAAATGTAAACTACTAAAAAAATAAAAGGAAAGTAGCATTTTTCTTCTGCATAGTAAAATTTCAAAGCTGTATTAAGTCAATATTCAGTTGTAAACTTTTGAAAAAACAACCATAATGTTTTGTTCAGAGTTACAAACATTTCAGAGTTACGAACAATATCCATTCCCAATGTGTTTGTAACTCCGAGGTTCTATTGTATTTGTAGTGAAAACAAGAATAAGCTTATTAATAAAGAACAGAGATTCAAAGATTCAAGTGAGTAGTCAGAAAGAATATTGGAAACAAAAAATGGTTACATATAAAACAAAATCAATACATGCTTTCTAGAGACTAAACTTAACAGGCTAACCTCCTGTCTAGAGCAGTCTTATCTCACTCAAAGACTTTTGCAGCATTTCCAACCGAGGCTGGTTGTGGTCCTGTTTTCATGAATGTAAACACACTGTCCATTTACTTCCTTGGTGCAGGATAACAGTCTTTCCTTGTGACCTGGTTATAGTCCTTTGAAGTGCACCCCATAGAAGGCTCTCTTCCCCCTGCTGTTCTTCTCTTCCTGTGAAATCTCACAATCCCTCATCTCAGCTCCCACTGGTGATGGTGAATGAGACAATACTGGATTTACATTTCAACATATAGATGGATAAACACCTCTGGTCTGGCAGGAAACCTGTTTTTCACTTCTACTTGGGATTAACATCTTGATACAAACTATAAGAACATACTTCCAGTATACACTTCCAGCATATATAAGTGAATCCTTACCGAGGAGTACATAAATACATTTTACAATGATATCTATAACCGGCTTTCCGTTGATAACTTACATGACATTTTTTGATGAACTAGAATGTACATGCCAGACTCAGGAACCTCTATGCACCCCCCCCCCCAGTGCCCTTTGGCTGGCTGGCATTAAGAGTTTTTGGGTCACACAAAGGTGCGCTGAAATTTGTGTGAGTGAATAGATTATATATGCAAACTGTTTCTATTATGGTTACAAATTTAAATACACAAGGATGATGTAATAATGGATCCTTAGCTGAAGAGAACACTTTACTGGGAATATTTTTATTTCCTTGGGCTTGACTGTCTTTTAGTATGTTACAGATATTTATAAGGTGTGGGATTTCCTACATAATTAAAAAATAGTGGTGAAATAATGTGTTAGTGAAGAGATCTGAAGTATCAATATTTAGAGTTTAGCACAGCAACAATGTAAACTCCAATGCCTTTATCAGAGAAAGAAGAAGCAGATTCTTTGCTTATGTTTCTGTAGGAAATAAGGAAGATCCAAACGATTGCAGCAACTGTTGATATTAAATTTGACCTGTTTACATTTGACTAGTTTACGTTCAGGGGCACATAGAGACACCATCAAAAAGAGAACAGAGAACAAAGCTGCAAGACTGAGAAATCAAGATAATACAAATTCCTGGAATAAGCACTCTGATATGGTAAAATCTAACGAAGTTTGACTGTATGAAACTGAAATGTAAACATTCTTTCTGATCCATATAATATTTAATACCAGGGCTTCCAAAATCAGAGAAATACAAAGCTTTCACTGGTCTATGTATACTACATGAACTTAGACTCAATGAACCTTGACATAGAAGCAGTTCTGGCCTGGGTTGAATATATAGTACATTCCAGGTCTCTAGGAAAATAAAGCATGACCAAATAACTTTAGAAACATCTTACTTATTAAACCACTGGCCAGCTGGTGAATTTAAGAAGTTATAAAGAAAAACACGGACAATGTATGTAAGGTTGAAGAACGCTTCCCCGATAGCTCTAAAACAAGTAGACGTCAACATACTGTTTCCTGCAACACTCAGAATTAAATACAAAGATAATGTAGACATTTTCTGAGAGCCAAAGGCAGTTCAAAATATAGTCACAAGCCCCAGGGAAACAAAGTTTTTATTGGACCAAGATTCTTGGAATGGCAAATTTCCACTATATAATCTTGTCAAACGATACTGTAATTCTCCCTTTGATGCAAATTTCATTAGGTGCACTTTAGCATGTATTAGGATAACAGCCTAAACTAAATGATTTTATTGATTTTATTCCATGGTTTCACTAGTATTGGAACACTAATACGGTGTATATGTTGTATATATACTGCTAAGGGTTATTCAGGTCTCTTATGCTACACAATTTTATTCTCTTTTACAGATGTTTACACTCCACAGCAACACAGGAAGGACACTGGCATTTCTGCCAAAAATGCAATATTGAACTAGATTTTGATCCTATGTTGATGGGTTCTACAAAGAAGTCTTAAGGTAGATAAAGAGGTATCCTGTATGCACACAACCTTTAATTATGGGACTTCAACGGGGCATAGGCCAGATTCACTGAGCCTGGCACAAGGAAGTAGAAATGACACCTCCTGATGCCAGCTGGGCCCCCAAGAGTGATGAATCATTTATTCCTTCCCTGAAGATTTTCTGCCATTGGGGAAGCTTCTGATTATGGTTTGGTCACCCCTCAGTTGCCCATCCAAAAAGCAACACCTGTATTTTTCCACATTGATTTCCTACTTTCCCCTTTTCTTCCACTGTAACAGCTGGCCCCTGCTAAATTTTCCCATAAAAAAATGGGACAAGCTGGGATAAAGTAATATACTTTAAAGTAATGTACTGCTGGCTAGCCCATTTACTGTATTTACTATTAAGATCAAAAGAGATTGAGAAGCAGAAACGGAACAAGAACTTAATTAGCCTGCTTTTGCTTGTTAAAGGACAAGGTTAGAGGCCTATTTGTATGTACCAAAATAGAGCATGCATTTATCACAAATATGTGCAAAAAATTGGGCAGGGAATTCCAAAAGGCAACAAATGCCCATTAATACCTACCCTAATGTAAACAGAGGCCTATTCTAACTCCTATGCTCACTTGCAGAGCTGGGCCCCTCCTCACTGCTAGCTGACCAACTAGCCCAGTTCCTCCCAGCCAACAAGCTCACTCTGCAGCTTCTTCTAGCTGGCCAGTACAGATTTTCCTCCTACCTCAGTCTCAGACCAAGCTTGGGGGGAGGGGAGATCGAGGGGGTGGGTCAGAAGAGTGTACCTTCTTTCCTTGGCATGGGGTACAGGGAGGAAAAATTGAGGGGCCCCTGTTCTTTCATCTGGAAGTTGGACTAAAGATGAACTTTCATTCCCTTGGACTTGGGAGGAGAAAACCGTACGGTGGCCTAGCTCCCAGAGTTTTTGGCAGTGTATGTGTTGTGTGTGCCTAAAATGAGAACCCTTAAAGATGGAGGATTGGATACACCAAGATATACAATAGAAGTAAAGGGAAAATGGAAAGGAGATGGGAAGTGAAAAGTGAAAGAGGGGGGAAAAGGCTAAAAGGGAGACGTAGTAAACAGTTAATTTTCATTACTTTTGGTATTGGAAATTTCATGCTGAAATACTTATACAAACATGAATACACGTGAGTGTGGCAAATAGTGGAGTCTGAGTTTGTGGGCAACTGAAACGATTACCAAAACCTCCTGCACTCTCATTCCAACACTGCTATATACTCCACCAACCTTCTACCATCTCACGTTCTCTTTTCTCCCTTGAATTGACAGATCCTAACTTCAAGCTCCTTGCCACTCTTCCCTCCCACTCCCAGGGCACTCTTCCCCCTCAAGCTTCATGCTTGGCTGTCTCATTGGGCCATCTTAATTCATTTGGTGACTGAGCCCTAATCTTTAAATCCATCTCTGTCACTGGGCATCCTGCTCCCAGCAAGCAACCTTCAGGAAGGAGGATTCTATTGTGAGAAGGACTTTGTTTGGGAGTGGATATGTATCTGTACCACATGCATTTTGAGGCTATGATAATTAAAAGAGTAATTCAAAATAAACTGAAGTTCACAAGGAGATATAACTGTGGTGTATTGAAATTGTAGAAATTACAAGCTGCCACTTTAAACTCTGGTCCATCTTGCAGGCTAAGGGACTCTGAAGGGAAGCCTGTGATCTGGGCCTATGAGAGTCAGTTTGTGGTCAGTCAGCTAGAGTAAAAGGGGGTGGGGTTGTGCCTCTCTGTTTTAGGGAACAGACTGTTTTATTTCACTTCATTTTGGAGTTCTTGTGTGTTCTGAATACTAAGAAATAAAGAAATAGTGTTGCAATCTTCCAGCAAAAGTATTTCATGTTTTCATCTAGTTTTTCTGTTTGCATGATGTGAAATATAACAATAACATAAATTCAAGAGCTCTTGGGTCCCCAGCTGTTTGGGAGAACTGTTCCTGGAAGATTTTCTTTTAAATATTGACAACTACATATCTAGCACACAACATTACCACTTATTTATAGAAAGACTAACCATAGAGAGTGGAATTAAAAGCAGTGCAAAGTATTTCTGTGTTTAAACTGCAGTACACTTAAATGAATGGGTATCCCAGTGAGCAAAGCAAAAATTAAAAACAAACAAAACTTTGTACACATCTGGGAATCAGGTAGCTGCTCAGGAGTGGGAATCCTGTTCCAGCCCCAAACACACTTTTCCTAATTTTTGGTCTCTTACTATAAAGGGCATATGTGGATCCAGCATAGGAGAGCAGAAAGGTCCCATGACCTCCTTCTATTATGATTTTTTTTCCATTGAAAAATAACACCTAGATTTCCCCAGTCATTTGAAAAAGGATGTTTGCACCACATTGCGGTAAGATGTATCTATACCAAATCTGTTTTGCAGAAGGGGTTTACTTTATTAATGGAAATAACCTCCTTCTTCTTTGTCCGCCTCCCCCACCATTTTATATTTTCACTGAGGTGAAGATAGGCCCTGGCTTCCTAACAAAAGTGTCAGCCAGGGAGCTGTAATTTAGTGGCCAGGCAGCACTTTTTAATTTTCTTTCATAGCCAGCTGAAAGCTAAACAAAAATCTGTTCTCCTATTAGGATTTCCAGGTTCCAGGGATGTATTAAACATGATCTGCACATCCCCTGATGAAATTCCACTCAAGCCAATTGTCAAATAGAGAAATCAGGCAGGGTGGCATCAAAAGACTAGACAGCAAACTTGATATTATACATCTGCATGTAAAGAAACAATCCCTCCTTAGCCTTCGGAGCACCCTCCACATCTGTAGAACACACTGGGGTCAAAGAAACTCTGCGATATTCACAGACACAATTTGGACTGAACTAATTTCACAGTACCAGTTATATAGTTCACTATGATAAGATGATACAATTACACCCAATACCAAACTAGTACTAACTATTAAGTAAAGTGTAACCCATATTATTTTTAATACTAGATCAACTACATATATTTAATATGTTTGTTCAGAACATTTGAGTGACTAGAAATATTGAGACTTTATTCAAATTTGATGTTTTCTAAAGTTTTTCTGAATCCAACCAAACTGTACTACAAATAAAAATTGAAACAGAAGCAGTTTCTAGACTTTCAACATCGCGTATAGCATATTAAATGATTCATCAAATGCTGTGTCACAACTTGTATAAAGGCCTTTAAAAGTGATTCTTCCTCATTACATTTGATTTTAACTGCAACAGATGTTTGAGTTTGAGTCATACCTATTAGACTTCTTTGAACAACCTTCCTTTTCAAAAACCACATCCCTTTAATCCAAATATTTAATCACAATGGTTATTACAAAACGCATCACTCACTCATGGATACAAAATAACATAACAGTCTACTTTGATAGTATGAAACTGGGCTTTTCTGTTATATCACCAATATATATGATTCCTGAAGATAAGGAATAAAATTTGTACAGAACATTTTTGAAAACTAAATAATAAATGAGTAAATAATTTTACTGGATGATACAAAAAGGCATGTGTTATTGTAACCTGCCTTGTATGCTCCATGTAAAGTACTTAAATTATGATTTTAAATTATGATGTTAGATTAGGTTTTCTGCAGCTTAATTTATTGTAATATAATATAATTGCTAAATGCAAATGAGATACTGTATAGCTTTTCCATAGTTGTTCATGAGAGCCAAGCATTTTACATATTACAATGAAGTGCATGTTATTAAGAAACAAATTATAATGAAGCTTAATTTAGTTGGAAGACAAGAGATACTGTAGCCTTATCATGGTTGACAGTGGAGTAAGGGATCAGACAGAGCTATTACACTAACCTGTGTGTGGCTCAAGTATTGTGGCACAAATGTACATAGGTGATAGTGCTGTACCTTTTAAGGCTCACACGCGATCCCATTACCTTAAAGTCAAGTAATAGTATAATGTCATCAATTTAGCTTCAAATACATTCTGTGATCATGACTGACAAATGCTTTTTACAAAATAATAAATACAAAGCTGATTAGTATTCAAATAATACACAAAGAGTGAATTTTGGGCATAAAGCAAATCTGAGTGTCGAAACTGTTTCAAATACATAACAGTATACAAGCTTAAAAGTGCAGAATCAAAGTCAATAGAACTGTTAAGGATGACACAATACTACTTTTTTAAAGCTAAAAATTGTCATTCTACATTGCCTTTGTAAATGAAAACTTATCCTCCAGTCAAATCGGGACATTTGATCCTAATTTTTATGCTGCATTTCATTTTCACTTGTAAGTCAGAAAAAACAATTAGTGCTTCAGAGTGTGCCCTAAATAATACATTGGCTTGCAAATTATAAAACAAAAACTATAAATGATATGTTTTTCAAGAATCAGTGCGTTCTTCATACAAAGCACTTAACAGCCTCTCCACCCCCCAAAAAAGCACAGACACCAATGGGTTTGTTGCAGTGCAGAAGAAACCAGTGCAAAAAGCAATTCATTATTAATGCCTGAATATTCTTGCTAAACAGTTCTGATTATTTCACAAGAAAGAGGTCAAGGTAGTGGAGAAAGGGATTTAATCAAATAAACTCTCAATCTCTCTCCAAATAGCATTTTCATCCAGCTGCATGTAAATTCATCAGATGACTAGCCTCAAAAAGCACAGGCAAGGTTAATCTGCTATGACTGTTAAAACTTCTATGATATGCCTATTGAATAAAGATTTAAAATAGGATGAACCATACAAGTTACCCCAAATTGTGTTTCTTTCTTTTGCCATGAAACATATAAAATCTCCACTGTAAAAAACAAACTGAAAATCTCCTATCTAGGTTAGAGTTTATTAACTTCACAAAGGGTTCTTTGTTTTCCTAGTGACATGCCATTCAACAATGGAGATTTTGAAGACTATCAACAGCCTATTTCAAGATGATCCCACAAGGAACGATCTGCTCTAAATTGAATGAATCATCAAATCTTAACATATTAGGAATATTTAACATCACTGGAACAGTTATGCCGGGGGGTGGGAGGGTCAGAGTCCTCAGTAAAAGGTAGTAATCTGAATTTGCATCTGGAATATTCTTTATTCTGAATTAATGTGGTGCTTCTCTGCTTAAATAGGGAACTGAGAAATTCATCACATTCTTATCCTAAGGTAAATTTAGTGGCAAATGCTGACAAGCCCTATTGGATAACTGGTACTTGTTAGATGAACCTGACTTAGTCTGTATTCTTCTAAGGTAAATGAATATCTATATTTTAAATAAAGGATCTTTTACTATCTAAATTTTAAATATTTAAATATTAGTTCATAGCACAGCTCTAAACAAACACTTTTTTGTAAAAGAAGCAGAGTAATAGTACTTCTTTTGGAGTCACAGAATATATTTTTTGTGTATTTATTTTTTCTAAATACCTCCTAGCATAGCTGGAAAAAACTGAAAGATTTGAAATATAAAACCAAGTTAGTCATATATTTCTAATAGTGTTCATAGGATGGTTCTAACTCTGACAGTTGTAAAATGCAATGTACTATAAATGCGTTCCTGAAGTCAGAACAGATATGTGAGGCTCAGAAACTGTGCTTAATAAAAGACATGGTTCTTATACAAACCAGCTGTCCTGATATCAGCACAAATGACCCAAGTATAGTCTGTAGATGCTCTAAGTAAGCAAATGGAATGCTTGTTTTATGGATAGTCATTTATTTGTACTATATATGCGCACACAAACAAAATATTCTACATCTTAGCAGTTTCTTAGATTTCTTCTTCAACAAGTCTAATAGGACATTTCCTCTATTCTAAATTCAAGGAAGATTCTTGATAATACACAATTTATACACCCTCATTTAGAAGTCACACACCAGTTAAAAATTCTGCTTCTTCAAGATAAAAAGTGTTTTAATGCTGGTATTCTCTGCCCTCTTAGCTCTAAGCACCTTTCTTCAGTCTTAGACACCATTTTACATGAGGATGCTTTCTAAAAAGCAAAATGTAACTGTCTAATTAGGAGCAGTATGATTGGCTAGTTCATGGACTCTGTGACAGTTATGACAAATACACATATTGGCATAGCCCTAACCTCACTTCACAGTTTGCAACACAAAGATGGTATTTTCAGAAATGTGCAGAACACTCTGATACAAAGCTTCACCTTGTCTAGTGCTATTCCATTTAATTTTTTATTAACTGCCTGAACATATGCCATTCTAGAAGAGGGTAATAGTTACAAAATGTCAGCAGAAACATTTAAACTGCTAAAATGTAAATGATTTTATAAATTTGTAATGAAAGGTAATTGTCATGTGGGAAAAGTAACAGAAAAACAGATATGTGCAAATGTAAAACTGGTAAAAAATACATCTTATTGGTCGAAGGTAGCAAAATTTAAGTATATTTTAATGAGCATTGTAAGTAGTATTTAAATAAAATTAGATTCATAAGAAGAAAATGTGAATTCTATAATATTTTATTTTCTAACATTAGTAAAGTTCATAATAATGAAAAGACCTCATGGAACTTTAATGTGCCAAATTCATTAAACAGTGGGGCATTAAGATTCCTCACCTCATTTTAAAAAACAAATAAATCAAGTGAGAGAATATAAATAAAAAGCATTTGTTAGCATCAGTGCAGCTCAGCTTTAAAAGAACAATATTAGAATGTGGTTAGTTGGTTTCTTTACTTTCCACTAAAATGAAAAACAATTTAGTGATTAATCCCTTCAGCAATAAAGTGCTGGGTCAGTGCTCTCAGATATGTCAAGAAGGAGAAGACTACGGCGAAGAATTGAGTTTTTCTTCAGCCACCACACAGAGCAACCACCTTCCAGTTAGGTTTGCGGGCAACCATCTTTAAATGCTTGAGCTGTTCTGCGTGGCCATGACAAGATTTGCAATTCTCTACGTTTATTTACACACCATCACCCCAACTAGACATCACATCGAAGTGGCATGGTCGCAGCTGACCCCAGGGTAGTCCCTGTCTCTGCCGATCCAATTTTATCGTGCTCTGCAATTGAACTGCAGTCATACTATACAGGATGTATGCACACTCCTCCATGCCACAATAAAATTAGCAGAAGCTTGTCAGGGTATATTTTCTAGTTTTACAGTGACAGACACTGGACAAATATGTCTGCTTTTCAGAAATCCATTGAGGTTTGTACTCTCCTGAAATGTATATGAGTGTTGCATTTGCAAGTCAGTGTATTCCTGCATGGTAAAAAATCTAAGGGTTAGTTCCAGGAGAAGATTACATCTACAATGCGTTTTCAATGTTTTTCTGTAAACTACACAGAGCATTAAAATTACTTCTCATTTATGTTTTTAGTTGTTTTTGCCTATAACTGTTCCTGTTTAAGATTAAAAAGCCAGGATGAATTCTTCAGTCAGAGACTAATATAAGATAAATCCATCATATTTTGAAAGCAAAAGTTAGGGGGACGAATTGTTATTTGCAGTTTAAAATAAGCACATAAATTAAGTTTCAAAAAAGAGATCTTTGCTATTGTTCACATTATAAGATCTTACCTGCAAAACTGCTAGTTTCATAAGTAAAATCTTCTTTCTTTTTTTAAAAAAATACACTTGCAAGTAAATTAAATAATGATCATTTGTTTCAAAACCTACAATGACTGAAGACTAAAACTGTAAACAGAAGAAATGTACCATTTGTAATGGGAACATTTTAAAATAAAACCACATAATATGTTTTGTAATCTACACCAATGTAATGTTATTAGATATTCAGGGCAGTTCCTACATCAAACAGCCTCAGAAGCCCCAGGATCATTTTATATTCACTGGAAGACAGAAAGAAATCCAAAACCTAGTTAAATAAATTGTTCATTTATTCCTTTCCTTTTATGCACCAAGATCTACATGTGGTCATTAATTATAAAGAGACTATTATAGCACCATATTTTCATTCAATACGATGTCCTGGTATATATCAAAGAAGTCCCATAATTAAAACAGAAGGGCCACAATGACAATTAAAATTACAATCTATATGGGGAAAGAAAGTACAGTTCTGCAATTTTTCACCCTGTCACTGTCAGCACGATGGGATATTCTAGTCACGTCTCTTGTAAAGCAGCCTAAATTCTTCTTCACCAATGCAACCTCAAAAGCATTATCAGCACCCAAGCAAAAGCCTATGCAAGTATAATTTAATACCAAGCCACAGTTTGCAAGTAATAGTGTATAAAGTGATATTTAAGTGGTGTTTTAAGCACACTTCTGATGGCTACAGCCGCTTTTTACTGGTAAATGCGTTTTCCTTTGAGTAGTGATTATGAGTCCAGGGTGAAGAGGTCCTGTGTGCAGGTCTGCCTGTAAGCCTTACTTCCAGCTGCCAATCTTTACTTCACAGTGAAGAAAAAGCCACATAGCACCTTGTTCTTACTCTTGTATGCTGTCATCCCCTGAGCCTGATAACTGCAAAATCATTTCCACATAACACTTTTCTACTTCTGCCTCTTAAACCTTGAGACCTACACATTGTGCATGCTCTTGCACCCTTGGCAACCAGCTCCCTAGAAGCTACTTCCTTTGAACCATCAGAGTCTTCCAGCAGACTATCTTTAACACTTAGCTTGGTAAATATCTGCATTAATGGAGTACGACGCTTTTTTTTGTAGCAATATATATTTGCTACAATTTATTATCTATAAAAATCATGAACAGTGAATTATTACTGTTAAAGCTGTGTTTTTCTTTATAACAACTTTAAACTGAGCACTCATATATGAAGCATGCAATGGAGATTGAGAAGGTTTTGTATAATAAAACTGTGACATGGTCATTTTTTCCAGTTTTGCATTACACGGACACACTCATGCATGGTGCTTTTTAAATTCTTATTATATGTGAGGTCAGGGGGTCGAATGTCAGAAAGTACTGTTAATTTCACGGGGTTAGGGGAAAGTAAATTCAGAGGGAATACAGATCACTTAGCACAAAAAAGCAGCTCCTCTGAAGTTTGGTTTTACATTTGTTAACCATATCCTTCAGTTGACGAACCATTGAGACCACTGTGACATTCTGGTCCCTAGTATAATGGTTTGACATGCTGCAGTGAAAGTGTGATTCAGTCGCCCTACTGTATGTGCCAGCTATAGCCTTCCTCTGAATCAATGAAGCACTAAAACTCCACACAACTGGAACTGAACAAAGCGTGTTGCCATTTTGGCTGTGATGTTTAAATTATAGAGAAAGCAGTCAAGATGTCTTAAAGTTCAATCTGACAAAAAATGTAAAATATATTTCTGTCTTCATTCTCTGGGAAGGTAGCTCTTGCAGTGTACAATATCACTACCCGGGGTCCTTTTAAAGTGGTTTGTAATGTAACATCAAAGACCAAATATATTATAGGCATTCAGGACATTTGTTTGTTTGTTTTTTAAACTGTTCCACCAATAAGTCATTTTAATACTGGGGTAGAGCAAAATCTTTGGGAAAAGAAGGATATCTTAGAGAATATTGTCCTGGTTTCAGGAGTGATAGACAAGGAAAGAGAATAAAACAAGGATATATTTTGCTATTTTGGCAGAATAAACCCAAATATTAGCTTGTATAAAAATGCAAGCTGGCTGAATCACACTCTAATTAAAGTAACGTACACTCAAAAGTCATAGACTAGACTATTTTGTGCCATTGATTTTTAAGCAGATTTCATCCCTGTTTTAAATTGAAAATCTGCTTAAAAACAGTGTCCCATGCTAAGCAGCCTATTTTTTGTAAGGCGCTACAAAAATATTTAAGCCTAGTTAAAAGACTACGAAGAGCAATTTAAAATATTTACACGGAATTATTATTTTTACCAAGTCCTTTGGATTGGCATGGACAGCTGAGTACAAGGTTTGGTTGGGCTGTTTTGTTTTCATGCATTTTTTTTTCTTTTGAAAGATTCCTCAGAGTCAAAACTCAAATCGGGCTCAGCTGCCCCTTTATAATTAAATTTTAATGACTTAGGCTGAGTGTTTGTGTTTTGGCAGCATGTTTAATAGTGTTAGCATTTAAATGGTCACAATTAGACTTTGAAGGGAGCAGCCCATTGCAATAAATGGGTGAAGTTCACACCTCTGTTAGTGCCTTTGTTTGTCAGACTTCTTCAGAGTTAACAAGGAAGCTACCAATTCCACAAGAGCGGGATATACCCCAAATTTTGTTTGTAAATGAAACTCTGGAGAACACAATACAAATGAGAGAAACATCCTGATTTTGTGGAATATATGGATTTTCCATATGCATGGTTTTGGGAAGAGAACCTTCTATGTGTCTAGTTTTTCTAATTCAACATGTCTCCCCCTTTTCCAAAAGATGTCACTGGTCTGTTATTTAAGGTATAACTTGGTCCTCAATGAAATAAATAATCCTTAAAACAATTCAGACAAACAGTGAAATGGCAATGCAATATAATCTAAATATTTTTTATTTAAAAACGTATTAACAAGTTTGTAGTGGTATATTTCACTAGCTGCCTTTCATAATTAAAAAACTTTTCTCTCAGATCCCCTTTCCTATAAGTAGCCTGTTGCCTGAAGATTTAATCCTTCATTACCAGTTAAAACAAAATCACCAATTAGGCACATGAACACGTCTGTATTAATCTCATTAAGGTGATGGCACCAAATAAATTGGAACTATTTTTGTGCTTTTACTGTGTTCCTATGGCTTTATCAGGCCCTGTGGTCATATACAAAGACCTTGCAGCTTAGTCATTTAGAGTCATTCGGTTGTGGACTAAATGTGGCATTACCATCTATGGCTGAAAATTGCTTTCAGCTTTTAAACTGCACTGACTAGTCTGTAGTTAATCTTAGATCATTCACTCGCAAAATTAAATGAGCCAGAACGATGGTCTTTCTTTTTTTTTCTTTTTTTTTTTTGTAAAATAATACATCACAAAACACTTATTTGCCCTGCCCAAAAGAGAGATCAAATTCATTTAAAATCCCATAAACCAGAGTTGTGAATTTTTAATTTTATTTAGTAGCAGAGAAATAGAGGGTAAGCTATCTTTCCACAGCATATCATTGCTATAAATTTATATATGGAACATAGTTTGATGTTTAACTAAGCTTTAATCTACCTTTGATGTATACTTCTACTTCAGTTTGGATCATATGATACACCTCATTAATGCAAATGCAAGGACGACTGTTTGGGATCTCTGACATAATTAGCCATAAACCATGTAAAAAAAAAAAGTACATAGTATAGTAACTGGAGTTGCATATAGAGTTGCCTATGCTCTATCATAGAAACATAAACTTAAGAAATGGAGCAACTTCATAGATCACTACATTCTTCTGACCAGATAATTTCTGAGGATTATTTGATGCATTTTATAGTGCAGGTAACGATAACCGAGGCAGGTCTGCTAAATACTCTTTTTTAAAATAGATCATTCATTTTAATTACTGCTGGGATATTTATTTGGCTGTAACTATACTGTTTTGGAAGAAAGTAGAGGTGAGAGGAATTGTGGTCAGTTCCTAATTTGTTCAGATATTTTAAACATTTCATAACAATGCAAACTACAAAAAAATTGGACATGATCCTGCTGCCATTGAAATTAATGGAAGTTTTGCCACTGACTTGAAGGGGCCCAGTATCATCTTTAAAAATACCAACCTTATATAATCTGCCTTTGCTTGCAAAAGCCACAAACAGATTTTCTGCTGTTCTTCACCAATATTACTTTTTCTCTTTTTTTTTTAAGTGGAATTTCTATATGGCCACAATAACAGAGCTGGCTTCATCTTTTAGAGTCACATGGATACAAGTATCCGAGATATTTTGTGGCCTGGTTCAGTGGTTCCCCTGGTGGTTCACTGAAGTTTAAGGTCATATATTGGAAATAAGGTTCACGCTCCTCTGTCAGTGGGCCTGCACAAGCTTGACAGAGAGGTTGTGTGTGGTCTGTTCTCCAAGAAAAAAGAAAGAGTCAGCCACCCAGATCAAAAATAACCCTGTCTGAGAGCCAAAGATGATGTTAAAATCAGCTGAGGGAAGCAGTTAAAAAAAAGAAAAATTATTTTAAATCATTTCTTTTTTCTTTAATAATAGCATAAGAAGTATTGAGACTCTTCTACAACATGTAAACTACTACAAGTTTAATGGAAATAATGACATAGTGTGACTACTGCCTAACCTACATGAGAATGTAACCATAAATGAGAGTGTTTCACTCCGAACCGATTGACGGTTTCTATTATTTCACTGAGCCACGTTGTCTTTTAAGTTAGGCACAATGGTAGGTTTTATGCCAATTACGTGTGTAAGTTGCAGTACAAATAGAAAAAGAAAAAGAAAAAAAAGAAACCCAGCACATGCATCTACATCTTTCTCAAAACAAAAACACCTGAAAAGCACATCACACATGCCACTGAGTACTTACATCTCTGTTCAGCAGCTGAGATGTTTTTCTTTTCATTCCAGAGAAAGATTTATATAACATAATTTTACATAACTTATTCTATTTATCCAAGCTCATCTCTTTTTGTTTTAAAAACTTACCAGGAAGATCTAATTCTAACTATAAGTGTGCACCTGAAATTTCATCATCTTGCTATTTTAAAACCAATACTGGGATTATATTTTCAATAACATGTAATGATTTTTGGTAGGAATCAAAATTTATTCTAATTGTATAGGTCTCTCTCAGTATGAGTATATAGAAATATAGATACATTTGCTTAAAATAAAACTCTAATATAAAACTACTATCCTAGTCTCACAAAAAAGAACGTAGCTGAGAGTTTTTCCCCTTCAGGAAAAAACCTGCATATTTTGTTTATTCTCAAAAATATTATTTTTAATAGCCTGAACCAAATAATTTTTCATTTTTTACAGGCTTCACTTCACTTTTCTCACAGTGAATAAATTGCAACTTATTTCCATGAAATTCACAGATGACACAGATCTTTATTTTGCATAAAGGCATAAAGAAGTGTCTAATATCTTCAATATTCATCTGCTAAGTGGACATTTGCATTGGGTTAGAACGGAAAAAGAGCCACAACCCTCCCGCAGTGACAGCTGTACAAAGGGATGACATCTGACAGCTGTGACAGTGCTGAAGGGAGACTCAGATGACTCGCTGCATCCATGATCCAATTACAGCACACATCCCTCTGACAGACCCAGCAGCTTGACTCCAGCATTTGGAAGGACAGTATTGATCTCTTGTCAGAGACCAGTTGCCTGCTTGCAATTGTGCATTGCTGAACTTTGAAAAGCAATAGTACCCTCTTAAATGATAGGGGCAGTCAGGTTATAGTATTCAGGTACAAAGAGAGGTGCAAAGGGTATCTGCTAAATGCTCTAAACTTGAACAAATCATAACAATATGACAGTCCAATCATACTCAAGTAGCCTCGCTGATCTAGCTAGCTACTGTCTGTACTAATGGAGAGACAGCTCTTTGTGGTTAGCTGGATGATCTTACTTGATGAAAAGGCCACCGCAATTAGTGCATGCTGGTTGGTTGTGCTGTGTGACAGCAGACTAGATGGTATAATGGCAGCTGCCAATAACTCTAACTTCTAGAAAACAGACAATTAGGCCTTTGATCCTAATACCCTTAGTCCTTCAACTCCAGACCTCTTCTCTGCCTTTACTGTAAACCACACATATGGTATGATCTCACCAAATGAAAATAATCTGGCAAGAAGCCACTTACTCTTCTCCCCCATTTTATGGTACTTGTCGTCTTAACACTGGAATGGACTATACTGTGATAGGAAGGTTATAAAAGGATCAAACTAGAATTTTGAACATTAAAATGTGATAAACTCAAAATCTGATTAAAAATTTAATTAATAGAAACTAATTGCAAACTTTCACAACCTAGCAGATGCAAGAATTCATGACACTCCTACTGTTCTGTGATTATTTTATATCTGATTGTTATTCAAAGTTAGCTGCTAACAAATACTTGTTTTCATCATTTCATAGAAGAAAAACTAACAATTAACAGATACAAAGCACAACAAAATGTATAACTTGCACTTCCATCCCATTGATCCCTTCCGATAATATTGTAGTTAATGTACTATCTTGGGGACTGATCCTACATTCCTTGCGCCCTCAAAACTAAGTTGAGACCACACACCCTTAGCTGGCATCTGAAGAACAAGCTGAGTGAACATCAAAACAAAAAAGGACTAAGGAGCACAATGGCAGTTTCAAAGTGCTTTGACAAAAATACAGACAGTAGCACAAAAAATAAATACTCTACAAGAAGCCAATAAGAAATTTGAAAAGAGGTGGCATGAATCATGCTACCTAGAACTAGCAAGGTGAGCTGTGTGAACAACAAATTTTTGGTTTGTTGACTGTGCTGAAAAACTGAAAACAAATTTAATTTTGGGTTGCACTAAATGCTTAATTCAACCCAAAATGATACATTTTGTTTAACATTTTGTGCTTTTTTCCTAATGTTTTTGCATTTTCTTTTAATGAAATTGAAGAAAAATTTTGACCCCTGAAACAAAAACGTTTCATTTAAAAAATGTCAAAAGGAAACAATTTTTGTTTCCCCAAAACTAACAATTGGGAGAATCTGACATGACATCAAAAAATCCTTTAGTGTCACCAAATTTGCATTTCTCTGAAAACATTTTGCTGGAAAAATGTTGCCCGGCTCTACTAGCAAGTAGTAGAAAGGGACATGTAACTATTTCTTGACAACAGTGAATGCTTGCATTTGTCTTTTCAACATTCAAAGTGAATTTAGTGAACATGCAAAGTATCAGGCAGAAAATTGGAAAATTAATTAATCTTTGTTCACATCTATATAAATGCTACTTGCATCTGCAGCGCTCTCCATGATGCCCTGTTATTTTATCTTAATTCGGATCAAAATAATAATGTAATTCAAATTTATTCATTTCAACTTTTTTGTGATATTTTGTGATTTTTTGGACACCTTTTCAATAGGAACCATACACCACCAGTGTCATCATTAAAAACAAAACAAACAAAATCTTGATTACCTCTGACCGGAGCTAAATTTGAACTGGTACCCTAAACATGAATTGCTACGTACCTTAAATCTGCTTACCTGAGCAATGCTTCCCCTTTTGCCAATGCTTTCTGAAGAGTGAAAAATATAATCCTGTGAGCATCTTCCCTTCACCTGATTGTAGAACAGAATTCAAGTGTAAAGTTCAAAGCACAAATGTTTTTTTAAAAAAATATGGTAATGACCACATCTCCAAATCCAATGGTAAAGTCCAAGCTCTGGAAAGAATTTCCTGAGATCACCATGAAAATAATAGGCCCGTTCCTATTTATAGGAGACCATTTACTATAGAGAGAAGTGTTTATTTCAGTGATAAACACTACACTCATTAGTACATGTTTGCAGGGTCAAATCTAACAGAAATAAATCTTTGTATATGGTGCAAAACACTAAACTTCACAATATATGCACAGTGAAATTCAAAAACCTCAACATTTTAAATTCCCACAAAATTATTCCATTTTGCAAAAAACCCTACATAATTATCCTAATTTTCAAGAAATAATGGCAACATTTTTGAAATTTTGAATTTTCATTTTGATACAGATCAGTTTTCAAACTGAAACAGCAATACGTCTTATGTTTCAATGTGGAAATTGCCATTTTGCCAACATTGAATGAAAAGTGAAATTTGAGACTTCCAAAACAGCACTGAACAACACATTTGGGTTGCCGTTTTGGCTTTTTTTAATTATTATATATATAAACTAAATATAATTAAAAATCGATAGACTCATTCAATTTTATAAAGGATGTCCTCCAAGGAAAAATCAACAACTCAACAGTACTGCTGGCAATATACCCCAGAATGATATTAGTCTTTTTCCCAACTGCATCACAATCTTTCCTCATGTTCAATTTGTGATCCACTATAACCCCCAGATCCTTTTTCAGCAATACTACCATATAGCCAGTTTATTCACCATTTTGAAGTTGTGCATTTGATTTATCCTTCCTAAGTGTACTACTTTGAATTTGTCTTTATTGAATTTCTTCTTGTTTAATCCAGACCAATTATCCAATTTGCCAAGGTTGTTCCGAATTCTTGTGCTGTCTGCTGTCCACCTAAGTGCTTGCAACCCCTCCCAGCTTGGTGTCATCCAGAACTTTCATAAGCATACTCTCCACTCCATTATCCAAGTCAAGAATGAAAATATTGAATAGTACCAGACTCTGGACAGACCCTTGTGGAATCCCATGGTCAGTTTAATTTAATATAGACATGCAGCCTGAGGTGACCATTGCAATGAAATTCTTGCCCTATTGAAATCAATGGAAAAACATCTATTAACTTCAATGGTGCCAGGATTTCATCATAAGTTTTGATTTGAGCTTTTTGGCTGCTGAAATCCAGTTAAACTATTGAATACTAAGAACTGTAAACCTCTCTAGGCTGTTTTGTATTGGCGTGAGGATGGCCACAGTCTATGCGATTTTATTCAAATTACGTGTGTCCTTCCAGCACAAGGAAGTTGCAAATATGGCTTTCACTTGAACAAATTTGAACATCGTGGGTCAGTATGTGATTGCATGGCCCAGGTCCCAGTTCTATCCACATTGCTTCCACGTGGCCTGTTACAATACAGTAATATTTGAATACCTATATTTAAAGTAATCAGGTTGAGGGACATTGATCTCAGGTGGTTTTACTAAAGAAGGAAAAATGTACACAAGGAAGAAGAATATCTGGTACAGATTTTTAGTGTACCTCATTAATTTCTCCTGAACTGTAGACATTCTTTGATTGTGATACTCTTTAATGGCAATTCTTAATTGTTGACATTAAAAAATATGCTGAGCTGAGCAAAGAAAGGAATTCTGGCTACAGTGCACACTTTACTTCCTATTCTCAGAAATTAAGCATAATGGGCACAGTGGCTTAATAACCTCTCTCAAGAACCATAGTTCAATCCCAAGTGCCATCAGAAAGGTTAGGTATTTAAATCTTGGCAAATAGGCAGTTTATGAATCTCAGTGCACACAGGAAATGGAGTCAATTCTTGAGACTACAGAAAATCCAGAAAGGAAAAAAAAAATGGATCTTCTTGTGTATAAATGCAGACACTCCTGCGCAGCTATGCCTCTTTCTGTGTGTGAAGTAAATGAATATCAGCCATAGTGGTGTGATTTAGTAAGTATTCTGACTTTATGAATGCATTAGGAAGGAGGAAGTATTTGGCTCACCTGGTAACCCCAAATAACTGTTATGACTGACCCTGGACAGTTCAGAGATTGGAATCCACTCTGAGTTGGATGATAGGATCTCCTGTTGGCCAGCCTCAAAACATGGGGATAGGGTCACTGGGGCGGATAAAATGGATTACAGGGCCCAACTGGAAACTGCCTGTAAGGATGTGACTCTTACCCAGTGAAAAGAGACGCTGTCATGTCTGTTATTGTTTTATGGTTATGATCTGAATAAAGTTTGGCATTGATTACAGTATTAAAATAATTAATGGTGCAGCATTTATAATTTAACCACATCTGCCCACTGAGATGCTCTTGTAAACAGCTGAACATAATTTAAAACAGAACAGAAACTCTTTTCATGACGCATTACAGAGAGGCCAGGAGGGCAAGGAGATCCCCAAATTCCAGCTGGTGTGCTCTCATCTTCAGCACTTACCTAGAGGACGTGGGAATGGCTGAGGTGTGGACTGGCAGCAGGAGAGCTACCACCTTACTTTGCCCATGCGACATTCAAGGGAAAAGGGGAAGAAAAGGAGCATTAAAGTAGGAAAACTGGAGTTTAGAGAGTAAAAGGAAAGTGAGGAGTTGGGAAAAGGGGTTAGGGAGGTACCTCTCTGCTCTCGGTTTCCTTTTGGCCTTCCTTTCTTCTTGTGTATTTCTCTTCCCTCTCCCTTTCTTTTTTCCACTCCCTTCACTTTTCTTTCCCCTGTTAATCTCCCATTAGCCACTTTTCCCCCTTCAATTTTCTTTGCTCTTTTCCTCTGCCTTTTTCTCTTTCCCCTCATAATCTATAGCCATCCATGTTCCATTTTTTTAATCACAGACACTTTAATAAACAAGAAACATTCTAAAAATGTATATTTTTAATTCTTGCCAATGTATTGCCTTAATACGCTGACTCAGCACTGGCAGCGGGAGCCGTATTCCTGGAAGTGATCGGCATGAAGTGCTGCTTCTAGCTGTGTCAATGCATTATTATGCAGGTCAGTTTTACCAGCCACAGTGTGGAAAAACACAACAGGGGACTGCACTCCAAAATGGTCCGTATTAAAGTGCGAAATTAAATATCTCATCAGGGGAATTCATACAATGGGCAGTTACACTGTACAGAATGTACTTCACATTTTTCCCCTTTCCGTTCACTAGCACCTTAAAAATCAAACTCTCCTTATATCACTTTGGAAAACAATCATAATCTACAGCCCTTTACATGAACCACTTGCAGTTTATGATATACGTTTTTACACTGATTTTCTCCCCTGTGCCCTCTATCTTTCCCTCTCTTTTATGGACTTCTTGACATCAATGCATTAGAATCAGCATTAATGTTATCTGCCAGCTCTGTTGTATCTGGGAATTGCTGTGCTTGGTTACTCTAAAGCTTGTTCACTACATTATTCTTGCCTTTCAAAATTACGAGTTATTCAAACTATAGAACAAAACAGAACAAATCCTGCCGCAAACCTAATAAATTGCTTTAAACCATGCCTTATAAATGTCTTGGGGCTGAACTAGAAACTGTGGAGTTTGTTAATAGATGACTTCCAGCACTTGCATTTCGAGCTATTAGAATTGTTTAGTGGATATTTTCGTGGTAACAGGCAAACCTCCTTTTCCTAATTATCAGATATTAGCTAATATCCAAAAAGTTCTACGAATATTTGTCCTTGTGACTCTGCTTTAGTTTTGATCTACATTTACAATGTTCAGCATAAAACAAAGGAGTCCAGTTTTAGATATGATATTCATAAAAAAACAAGACAGCAGAGAGCATTGTGTAGAATAGAAACATTATATGCAAAATATTTACTACATAATTAATACAATTTATATCAAAATAATGAACAATTCTTTAGGTTCTTCCCCCTTTGCTCTACTCAACACACACATCACCTAATACAAATTTCTTAAAGGAATCCAGATGTGGTAATTAACCAGGAGACCAACTGCCTGTGGAAATCCAATAAATAGTTGGGAAAAGCCTGATCAAAAACTCAAATTTTCCTTTGTGCCTGGAAACTGGCAAGTCTTGGGTTCTGACAGACCTCTAAAATAAGCAGTTAATAAGATGAGGACCTGTTACTGGGAACTACCAGTCCAAATCCCCATAAATTCAACCCTGATTAACAAAAGCTAAAGCATCTCTGTGGTCCATAATTGTTGCAGAAGAACATATGGGAAGACTATTCTGAATTAGCTAGATCATTTAGGGCTTTAAAAAGTGTTGATCAAATCACCAAAAAGCACTGGCAACCACTGTACAACACTGGTATAATATCAATCAGCACACTGATGACAGTCCACCCTGTCTCTGTCTTTCCTTAAGCCTCGTGTACTTGTTGAATACGAGGGCTAAGACAAGACTGACCCACTAGTAAAAGTCCTGAAGAAAGGAGAAGAGACTTGTGGAATCTGTCCAATAAGTAATACATGAAGCCATCTTAGTGACACCACATTAAAAAGAGTCAGCAATACCTCAACTAATAGTACTGGGGTCCAGTGACAAATCTAATCATTACTATTGACATCTGAACTATCCGTTGCCCCCAGATCACCTAATATCACAGCTAATGCTGACTTTGTGCCTGTCACGACCTGCACCTTATGGGGCACAAGCCGTATTCACCACCGATGTCCTCGGGTCACTAGTACAGCCTTTTTTAACCCTTCTTCTCAGGACACTTGCTGAAATAATCGGGCAATCCTGGCTGTTTTTCTTAACTCTATTTCAAGGTTCCTGTAGAGCTCTTCAAAACCCACTGATTGACAATGCCTTCCAAATCCTTGGTTTGACAAAACCCTAAACTTCTATTTAACCCACGTGAACATAATTCAATACAATACAAACAAAAACAAAACAATAACATTCAGTAACCTTCCTACTTTATACTCTGATAGGAACAGCCTAAGCTTAGAAGAGCCCAGCAGTTCTTCCTCTCCTCACAGCAGCCAACCGACAAACCTTCCCTCCATCTTCCCAGGAACTACTGATCCTTTAAATTCAACCACCCCCCTCCACAAAGTTCTAAATGAGCAATCCATCCAGAAGCCCAAGTCCCTGTGTCTCCATGCACCCAGCAGTGTGTGCTCTTTTTGGTCTTCCTTCCCTAACATACCCCATCATACAATTTCACTAAACATTTATTCTAAGACAGTATCTCATATCAAACAATTTAAAAATCAACATAGTTCCTTCTCCACAGTGCCATATGCAGGTCTGAAGCTCAGCTGACAAAAATCCAGTAGACTGAAAAGTCAGGTGCAGCTGGAATTGTCTTCTCACTAATCTTTCCCAAAAAAGCGAGATTAGAGACTGGGCAGTAATTGGTGATTGAAAATACTGTCAACAGTTTGTCTTCCCTAAAGGAGGAAATAAAGATCTCCATCTGATATGAACCCAAACATTCATAAAACAGGATATCCCTCAACTCCCAACAGCTCAATAATCCACACACAGTAAAGTGTATGGAAATCAATTTATGTAAGTCAAATGAATAAATGAGTCAATGCTGCTGAGGCTAGAAACCGTAGTTCCAAAAAGCCTAGATGTTTTAGACTATTAAGCCGAACTGTGGTATAGTGAACCATAACTTGGTGGAGTTGAATTGTGCACTCTTTCGGTTGTTTGGATTTTTTTAAATGTTGATTTAGTTTATAAAATTTTTCAGCATCCATCAGTTCTCTATCCTGATTCTTTTCTACAAGTGGCTCTTGTTCTTAATATTAAAATCGGTTTGCCTTGGAGTAAGTCTCATTCAGAAAAACAAATTATACAAGTCAGCTCAGTCCAAACATATTTCAAATAAGTAGGAGATGTCTTGTGTTTGAGTTCAGCTGCTGATCATCAAATAGAATGTGAACCTGAATCCAGAGGCTGGGCCATTTGTTGAATCAGCATGGCTGCACATACCACTTCCCTCTCTGGTCACAGCCAGTTTTGTGGCTGCTCTAATCTGCTATGGGCAATGTATGACATTTAACACCCCTATTTCCAGTGTTCTTTCGAGGGCTCTGTGCCCTGAGAACATAACTGAGGGCTAAATCAAGACCATGCTGTGTAACTTCTGCCACCTAGAAAATTATATAGATGTGTAGCTGGTAATAGATAAGTAAACTATTTACACTAAGTTCCTTGGGCCTGGGGCCATGTCATCCTCTTATGTTTTATATACCACTAAGCATTAAAAAGGCACCACCTTTCCTATATTTTTCTAAATAAAAACAGGTTACTACACATAAAAATGTTTCAATACTTTACTTTCAGAGTTGAACATAGATTAACATATTATTACACGCACATTTTACTTTTAATAAAATACTGTGGTGGCTACCTAATAGCATAGAGTCCTTTTTGTCTACAAGGTAAGCAATGGGAAAAGTGATTTCTGTATATAATGTAGCTGTACTTTTCTCTTCTTATGGACCTAAAGTAAGCAGAATTTAAAGTAAAAAAGTGAGAACTAGAGGGACTATAATCTTATTTTTTCCCACAGGCAAGATACAGAGCGATAACTCAGAATGGTATGTCCCCATTCTTCCTTGCTAATTCATCTCAACTCTGACCTTCCTGGAAACCAGGACCTCCTGGGTAATATGGTAATTTAATGGGAATGCTTATATGCTGAATTCTGTGGGATGGGTTGGCTTTGTGAAATATGATGTGGTTTACTTTTAACTAGAGCTCAGCTGGGACCTAAAATGGAACTGGAAACAGGCCTCCAATGGAGAGAGATAAATGCCTAATTTACTGTCCCACTTAATCCAGCACTTTTTCTTTAAGTCATTATCTCTTATTCCTCATTATTGTGGAAGGGCAGGGATGAAAGACATGTGCAGTGAAACCATGATTGGAGCACTTCTGTTTGTAATAGTCACAGCTCGCACAATTTATCATTTAAGAGAAACAGTTCAGTTTAGTTGTTACATGAAAAATTAAAGGCAAATATTATAAGGACTAGTAATCCACACCTGGCTCCACATTTATCTTAACACGGAGAATACTGTAGACAACTATAGCTGAAAATCTGGTTCCCAGCGCATCATTTATACAATAAATTATATTACTTATTATTATAAATAAAGGTAGGGGTGTAAGTAAAAAGAAATTACTTCTGTAATTAAACCTCCTTTTCTGCTGCACATATGGCTGTTTGACATTTCTACAATATGTAACATGGTGTATTTAAGATACTCAAATTGACAAAAACATACAGAGTCATAAACACATTCAGTCAAGTTCTTCCTGAACAGTCAGTCAGTCACTGGCAGTTGCCCTCTCTGTTTGGCTAGATTTTGAGTCCCATTTGTGATCTGTATCATCAATCATCAATTTTAGCTCCCTTTTCTGAGGAAACGGTTTATCTGGTAGCTGCCTGGCAGACATCCAAAAGTGATTTTCAAACAGCACAGTCAATCAATAGCTGGACAACATGGTTAGAAGAGAAGCCAACTGCACTCTGGTTCAGCTATTAAAAGCTCAGGGAAGGTCCATTCTTGCTTGTTCAATAACAGACATGCATTCAAGGGAAGAGTCCCCTTGTGTTGACTAGTCACTAGCCACCTATATCTTATTTTTATTGCCTACTGGTTTGGATTTTACAGTGTTTTAATGTTTCATACCACTTGCTTGTTGACTGTTTCCTGCATATCCTTATTGTGTGGTCTCTTCACTCTTGCAGCTGAGCAAGGTAGTTCTTATTGACAAAGCCAGCTTCAACAAGTGGAGATATCTCCTAAGTTATGGCCTAACAAATTATGGCAATGTCAAGCCAGACCCAGGTTTGGGGTTGGTAGGAGACAGCAACATCTGTGGTGAGTGATCGAAGGGTCCAGCTGGGCAGTGAAGGGCCTGTAGAAAGGACAGTAGTACCTCCAGAAGGCTTGCTGATATTCTGCAATGGAAGTAGCAGTGCCACAGACCTGCAGGACCAGAGATCACAGGCACATTGCCAAATTCCTATGATGGAGCAGAACTGCCACAAAGAGAACCATCATCACTGGTTTCACTTCAGTACTTGGCAAGGGTTACTTGTACGGTGACATGATTATATGCTGTTGCTGTATAAATAAAGTTTTGGCCATTTAAACTTCCAAACACGTCTCTGTCCTTTCACTGCACTTTGGCACTTGGAAAGAAATGAGAATCTCAGCCAGACAAGGGGAAAAAAAGATCTATAAGTTTGGACTGCCTCAGGGCAGTAGTAACAGACTTGTCATGTGCCTATTAAATTTGGTATTCATTAAGAAAAGTGTCTTTTTAGTACCTTAGCAAACTTGTGCAGCCAGTACACATGGTATATACTATCTGCTTCTTCTGATCCACAGATTGCCTTCCCATCAATGCACAAATGAATATATGTCACATGAATTTCTTTGTTTTACATAGTGTTAAGGGGAAAATATATTCACTTACCAAATGGCACTGCGAAATGACAGGTTGCAAGGCACAAATTGTTTAAACACTGGAAAATGTCTTCAGGGTGCCCTCACACTGTGAAACCCAGATAAGAATATCTCTTCACGACAACCCTCTTACCCACCCTGTTGTGAAGACTATGTAAACAAAAGATGTGATTTATAAAATATTACAATTTTAAGATGTATATTAGCTAGTAAATATCTTGCAAGTTTCAAATTCTAATTATTACTCTATACTGGTTTAAAAATCAACCACATGTAAATATGTGTAGGCCCTTCTTGACTGAATATTAAAAAAAATAGCTAAAATATTTATGTATTGAGAGGAGCGATCTTCTTACTTGAAACCATTTCTTAATGGTGCTCATCTCACATACAAAATAATTGAGAGAGTCATTTTTCTACTGGGTTGTTCTTTTTAGAAAGAAACAGTCAAGCACTTCTGCACATAATTTTCTCATTGACATATTTTAAACTTTTCCTTAGAGTCTTTCCTATCACAGTGTATTTATGGTATTCAGCTCAAGCAGGCTTCATGGGAAAAAAAACCCAAACAAACAACTAAACAACTCTAGGACAAGCTGTCATTCTGAATAAGGTATTAAAAACTATTTAGATAAAAAGGAGTTGCAGAATAATATTTTGCAATCATATAGCGCCTGCCATTTTAGGATCTCCAAAACTTTATAATGAATTTATAATCGTTTCACTATTGTGTGTCAGAAGTAGTATCATTAATTCAATTATAGATGTGGAAACCGAGAGAGAAAGATAAGGGGCAGATTGTGGCCGGGCCTGCATGAGTGGAGAAGGTTGGATGAGGGTGTAGAGAACCTTGCAGGGGTCTTCCACTGGAATTTGTCTTGCTGAATCAGAGCAGGCCCTACATCTTAAGTCTCCTTCCTACCACCACCATCACCACCTGTAATGTGCACGTACAGCAACTCAAAATCAGGGCCTAGGTGTCTCCAGTTCAGAATTTAAACAATGGGGCTCCAAAATTTGTGGACATTTAAAAATTGGGGCCTACTTCACTTCACTCTCATAGTCTTAGTCTGCCTTTGCCTTATACATACTGCCTATTCTCCCTGTAATCAGCTGGAAGAAATAGAAACATTTATAATTGGTACTGAGAACTCATGTGAAGATAGTATGGACACTATTCACTAGAAGTCTTAATAAAATGTCTGGGAGGTATAGTAGGTACAAACACAAAACAGCGAAATTCTGGCTGCTGCTGAGCATAAGCACACACTACAAGTCCAAAGTCAGCAGCAAGAACATGGAACAAAGGTTGGCCACCACGTCACAGGTCCTCTTCAACAGAAATCACAAACATTAATGATGACAAGACATCAATGGTGTTTGAGTTTAGCTGCATACACTCGCTAACCCAACAATGGCCTCTACAGACAGCAGATTACTCCTACTCTCCAGTAGGAATAGATTATGCAAGAAAGCTCTGTGTGTGTGTGTTCTTGCATTATTTATTTATGAATTTGCTTATGGCATGCATTGTGTCTTTTTTCAGGTACCAGGCAGAGTGTCATCCCATGTGTTGTGGTGGACAATAAAATGTAATCACATGATTATAATTAATCATAATAATAATGATATTAATGATGATGCATTTCTAGATTGCTATATGAAAGTAATATATTGGGTTATATCTATAATCATTAAAAGGAAGAGGTAGCAAGTGGTCCTATGAGGAACTAGAAGCATGTGCTCAAAGGAACGGGTCGGGGGAGGAGGGAATCACAAATATGTCACCAGTTTTTCATAGTAAAAAATTGTTTAAAGAGAAAATTTCCAGCCAGTGTTCAGTCATCACTAATTAGCATAGCTCAACTTTAAAAGATTTGGTCCTGAATCTACGAGTCAGAGACCTTTCTCAGAGGCCAGCCCAAGACTGTGGGGTGGACTCCCATAGGAAGTATGGATCATCGTAAACCTCACCATCTTCCATTCTAACTGCAAAGGGCACTTCTTTGACCTCATCTTCCCCAACATAAACATACAGTAACGTGTTTGTTATATAGAGAGATACAGATATATAGGTATAGATATATATAAAATCCAAAACAAAACACTTCACTGCACACACTTCTCCCCCTGGGGAGAGGATGAGAGAGCAAATACATAACAGATGTAGTTACATTGCCTAATGCACTACTAAAAGGAGCTGAGATAACACCGTGATGAGTGTGGTTTAAAAACGTATATAGAATAGAAATCAACACTTAAATTGCTCTTTTTTTTTGGTTCTTTTACATAAAAATAATCACTAATATGTACTGTAAACTTACCTATGTTTAGGTGTTTATGTTACAGATTAAGAAAATGGGAAATATGCGCTTGTTGTTGTTAACTGATATAAATTCATCTTCCATGGAGGATAGAAAAACAGCTCGGAACTGGGGTTGCTGCCAAACTGTCAGGATCCCAGGAATGAACCCAGGCCTACTGGATTTTTAGGGTGCCACCTTAGCTGCTGGTGCCTTGATGGTGCACTGAACCACTGCCCCTGACCAACAGCCTTAGTGCTAATGGCCTATAGGCTCACAGCAGCCACACTCCAGGCCCCTAACTGGTGGACTGGCTGCCATTTCATTGCATACATGGACTATATAAAGGGCCAAACAGGAAGAGGAAGCTGTTTGAGCAACAGACCATTGCCTGACGATCGCTGCCTAGATTGCCTTGCTTTGCTGCCTCATCTGACCCTATCATGTTGCCCAGCTGTCTCGCCTGACCCTGCCTTGGCACTTTGCCTGACCTCACCTCCCCAACCCACTGATCCCACCCCCTTGACTAGATGTTCTGGCTACTGAACCCTGCAAGAACTTCAACCATTGCCCCAGACTGCTTCTGACACTAATTGACCTTGCAGCTACTCAATGACTCACATAGATTTGACTTCTGTTCTAGACTGACGCTAGCCCACTTCAGCCACTGGGCATCACAGTTTGCTCACTTTGGTCTCCACCTAGGCTCGCCCTACCCAAAAAGGGTATGGAACCACAGGTATTCTGCAGGGGTTGGCACCACCATGTTGCGCGACGGACACTTGACAAAATTACCGTACTTAGTGACGGACATTGGGAGGGATATTCAATTTTTTGAAAATTACTACAGTCCTCAAAATGTTTACCACGGACACTTGTGTCCATGTACAGATACGTTGCTGACCCCTGATACTGTGCCACAGGCACTCAAGGGGACACTGAGACTCCAGGAGCAGATTGCTTGCTTACATGAGGAAAACCAAGCCATACAGGCCATAGTGGATCAGCTTCAGGCAGAAAACCACACCCTGCAATAACTCATGGCCGGAGCCCCGGGCCCTTTAAATCGCTGCTGGAGCCCCAGGCAGTGCAGGCCAGGGAGTGCAGATGGACTGGCTGGGGGACGCTGAGCCCCCCAGCCCCACCCCTTCTGCCTGAGGCCCTGCCCCTTCCGGAGGGGCCAGAGCAGCCCCGTACTGGTAAGATCTGCATTTTACTTTCACCCCTGGACTACTCCCTGTAACAATCTTCCTGCCAAGTTTGCTTGGCCACCAGAAGCCCAAGAATTCTTCAGTCATCCAAAGGCAGCGTTCACCTCTGCCCCCATCCTCACATATCTCAACCCAAGTCAGCCGTTAATCTTGGAAACCCAGTGCATCCAATCTCACCATCGCGGTGATGTTGTCCCAGACAGGGCCCCTCTATATACTGCTCACTCCTGCCAAGCACAATCATGAAATTTCAGACAAGGAACCACTTGCCATCAAAGTGGCTTTCAAGACCTGGAGGAATTATCTAGAACAGGGGCTCTCATCCTTTTTCTTTCTGAGACCCCGCTCGACATGCTATAAAAACTCCAAGGCCTGGTGGGGCAGAGGCTTTGGGCATAGGTGTAGTTTGACTTCTATGTGAGAGGGGGCCAGTGGGATTCGAGCCACCTCCACATGGTGGGGTCCAGTGCGGGAGTGCCATCTCTACCCCCTGACTCACCTCAGCAGGCCACCAGCCCATCTGGGTTCGGGGGTGGAGGGTGCGCAACCAAAAATTATAACTCAAAGGTGGGGGGCTTAACTCAAAAATTTGAAAACAGCTTAGAGTGCAGGGAGGGGGTACCTGGGGCTGTGTGCAAACACTGTGTGGCTATGGGTGCAGGGAGGGGTGGCTAGGGTGTGTGTGTAGGCAGGGGGTAGCTTAGGGTGCACGGAGGGTGTAGCCGGGGCTGTGCGTGGGCAGGGGGGTAGCTCAGGGTGCAGAGAGGGGGTAGCTGGGACTGTGTGCGGGCAGAGGGCATAGCTTGGTGCAGGGAGGGCACAGCTTGGTGTAGGGAGAGGAGTATTAGGGGCTGGGAGGGTTCCCCTGCAGACCCTGTTTTAGGAGGGGTCTGCCAGCCACGGAGCCAAGTCTCCTAACCCGGGCAGCTCTTACGGGCTGCCTCTTCAGGAGCAAAGGGGGCTGGAAGTTGAGGAGCAGCTTCAACCAGGGGCACCAGCAGGAGACAAGGGAATGCTGCCACTGCCTGCTGCATGACACCAGCCAGAGCAGCAGCATCCCCACACTGCACGGCTCCACCTTCCCACCTCTGACCTGACCAGGGGGTGGGGACAGGAGATGCGGGGAAGGAGTTGTGGAGCTGCCCCCACCCCCCGGGACTGCTGTGATATTGCTCTGCAGTTGGGGGAGAGAGGCAATGCCCTCCATGTCCCCAGCTCTGCCCACGGGCTCAGGGCTTCTGCCCCACAGGGAGCATCAGAGCTCGGGGCTCTGGGATTTAGCCCTGTGCCTCCTGGCTTCAGCCCCGGGGGCGTTCCGGGGATTGGGGCTTGAAAGGGCTCGTCCCGTTCAGATGTTCACCGATCACAAAAATCTAGAATACCCATGCTCTGCCAAAGCCCTGACCTAATGAAAGCTATGGTGGGCTCTTTTTTTTTTCTAGGTTTAGAAAAAACTATCACATATCGCCCTAGCTCCCACAATGGTAAGGCAGATGCTCTGTCCTGTGAAGGGGCATATGCCAATGATTCTAAAGGTGCTGAAGAAGAGCCTCCCTGCATTCTGAAACCACATCATTGCCTCTGAGGATCACTGCTGATTTGTTCACGACCATATATTCTACCCTACCAAATGACCCCTGTGCCCAGACACTCCAAACTTCCAACACCAACCCCTAGCATAAGTTCACACAAAAGGATGGACTCCTCCTCATTCACTGGCGCATCTACATCCCTCAAGGATGTCCCTCTTTGAAGGCCCTACATGTTTGACCTGAAGTGTCTTGGACTGCACGCTTCGGCCAGGCAAAGACCACTCTCATGGCACGTGGGTATTTCTGGTGACCAAAACTGTGGTCCAAAGTTCAGGCCTATGTCAGGTCTTTTGCCACCTGCGTCCGTATCAAAGTTCCCCAAACTAAATCCGCTGGGATGTTAATACTCGCTGAGATCCCCTTGAAGACATGAGCTAACATTACCATGGACTTCATTGTCAAGTTAGTAGAATCTGAGGGATCCCATACCATACTGAGAGTAGTGGATCGTCTAACAAAGATGGCACCCTTCATTCTCTGTGCACATCTTCCTATCACCAAGAATACCGCTTGTTTCCTCATCACATGTGTCCCACCTCCACAGTTTCCCAGACCATATCACCTCACACCGGCCTTTCCAGTTTGTGTCTCAGTTTCAGCAGGAGATAGTTCCATCTCCTAGAGGTGCATCTCCATGTATCGACTTCCTATCATCAAGAAAACAACTACCAGCTACAAAGAGTGAACCAGGTATTGGAATAATACCTGTGACTCTTCATGAACTAACACCAAAATTACTGGACCTCATTGATTCCATATATAGAATTTGTGTACAAAAATGCACACCATGCCTCAACCAAGAGAACTCAGCTTTTTGCAAATTATGGCTTCAACCCTCATTTTCACCCTGCACTGCCCACAGCACCCACAGGTCCCGCAGCTTCAGACCTGGTTCATCAAATCCGTCAGACACAGAAAGAGTTGAAACAAACCTAAATGTGGCCAAGACAGCATACAAACATCATGCTGACTGTCACTGACAGGAGGGCCCTATATTTACAGTAAGACAAAAGAATCACAGAAAAGTAGAACTGGAAGGGACCATGATAGGTCATCCAGTCCTGTCCCCTGGAGTGAGGCAGAAGTAAGTACACTGGACCCTCGCTAGAACGCGGGATTTGGAATCCATGCGCGGTATCATGTTAAAATGAATTGCAATTAAAATAATTAAATTTGGGATCCATGGCCGCGACCGCGTTATATGCGAATTCACGCTTTAAGACGCGCGTTCTAGCGAGCGTCCGGTGTATTATTTAGACCATCTCTGACAGGTGTTTGTGTACTCTGCTCTTAAAAATCTCCAATGACAGAGATTCCACAACCCCCCCCAGGTAATTTGTTCCAGTGCTTAACTACCCTTAACATTAAGAAAGTTGTCCTAATATCTAACCTAAATCTCCCTGCAATTTAAACCCATTACTTTTGTCCTGTCCTCAGTGGATAAGGAGAACAATTTATCACGCTCCTCTTTACAATAACCTTTTACATACCTGAAGATTGTTACCATGTTCCCCCTCAGTCTTCTCTTCTCCAGACTAAACAAACCCAGTTTTTCAATCTTTCCTCAGAGGTCACATTTCCAGATCTTTAACCATTTTTGTTGCTTTCCTCTGGACTTTCTCCAAATTTTCCACATCTTTCTTGAAGTGAAGTGCCCAGAACTAGACACACTACTCCAGTTGAGGCCTTATCAGATCTGACTATCAGCTAAACAAACATGTCAAGACATGTAGACTTGTATGTAAACTGGACCACCAGTACCTAGGACTCTATCGGATCTGCAGGCAAATCAACCCAGTAATCTTTGAACTTCAACTCACGAAAGCTCATACTCAAATAAATTGGTTAGTCTCTAAGGTGCCACAAGTACTCCTTTTCTTTTTGAGAAGACAGACTAACATGGCTGTTACTCTGAAGACTACCTGAAGGTGCACCCTGAATTCCATGTCTCCTTCTTTAAACAATTCTACAACAATTCCTTTCCTGAACCTCAACCTCTGCCAGTCCCAAGTCCAAGGAGAGTACCGGGTCCATGACATCCTAAACTCTCAGATATGAAGAGGGAAGATACGGTACCTTGTTGACTGGAAAGTGTATGGGCCGGAAGAGCAATCCCCAGAACCAGCCCATTAAGTGCAGACTCCTAGAAAGGTCAGACTCTACCACAGAATCCATTTGGACAAGCCTGGGCCTTTGGTGCCCCAATATCACTGCAAAGGAGTGGGGTGGTGTTAGGACCCCAGTATCAAACCCACGTCTGCCAGGTCCTTAGGCAGCATCCTTAGCCTCTCTGCCATGATGACACATTGAACAACTGCCCCTGACCAACAGCCTTAGTGCTTATGGCCTACAGACTCTCAGCAGCCACAATCCAGACCCCTGATTGGATGGACAGGCAGTACTCTCATTGGGTGCGTGAACTATATAAAGGCCCCAACAAGAAGAGGAAGGTATCTGAGCAACAGAATATTGCCTGACCATCACTGCCTAGACTGCCTTACCTTGCTGCCTCACCTGACCCTGCTTTGTTGCCCTGATGCCTTGCTTCACCCTGCCTTGCCCGACCTCATCTCCCCAATTTACTGATCCAGCCCCTTGGATTGGATCTTCTGGCTACTGATTCCTGTGAAAACTCTGACCATTGCCCCAGACTGCCTCTGACATTGACTGACCTCCCAGCTACCCACAACCAAAGCACACTGGACTTCTACTCTGGAATGCCCCCTAGCCCACCTCAACTATTGGGCATTACACAAATACATGGGGGACAGGGAGAGACCACAGGATCCCCTGTCTCTTCCCCCTTCGCAGGAATGCAAGTGGTCAGTAGCATACCTTCTGACAAGTTTGGCAAAAGCAGATTACAATGAGCATTTTTCTATTGAGATGGGTAGGGAGGAAGGAGGGCACTTGGGGCCAATAAAGGATGTAAAGGAGACTGACTGGTGGTTGGAGAGAGGGGAGGGTGGAGAGGGAGGTTGTTATGCAAGTGGCATGAGGGAGAAATTATACTGTAACTTTTGAAAAATTGATTATTCATTTTCTGCCTATGTTGGTTTGGGTATTGTCTTTTAGGGTCTATTCTAAAGCCTACTGAAGCCAATGAAAATGCTCCTATTGACATGAAAGAGCTTTGGATCAGGTCTTTAGATTATAAACTCTTCAAGGCAGATAATCAGATATCTGTAACATATAGATTACGATTAAAATATATATTATAAAATTTTCACAATGGGACCCCACCCTTGTTGGGGCCTCTAGATGCTACTAAAATACAAATAAATAAGAGGGACTAAAGGAAAGAAATTTGAATTAATAAGAAATTCTTCTTAATGTGAAATTCTTCTTAAGAATTTCTTAAGAAATTCTTCTTAAGTTCCACTTAGGAAAAACTTTGAAAAATGTATCTGTTCTAAATTTTCTTCCAAACATGTTTTGTTAAGTGCAGATTGCCTCAAGTGGCCTCAGAAGGAAAAAATCAATTCTGTCTAAATAAAATACACAACAAATCTTAAATATACTTGCATTTATCAACTCTTTAGCAAAAGTTCAGCTGTATCATAAAGGATGATCTTGACATGTCTGACAGTCTCTCTCTCCGTGGCAATCGTGTTTCTTAAGGAATGATATTGCAGCATTTCTCATTGCGCCCTCTGAAGATCCCCTACGTTCTAAACGTAATTATATTTAACCTGTTTATCAAAAATTCATTACATGTAAATCTGATGGATAGTACTCAATCTAGTACTGAAAGAGCTAAGGTAAATTAACATCACAGTAAGATTTAATGTAAATGATCTAATCATTCAAACTATAAATTAAATACAAAACATGTGTTTTCTTTTTAAAATTTGATGCAGATTAGATTGCAGATAGATAAGACTGGACAAACTGTAATCCTGATGTATTGTATAAAAAGAGAAGAAAAAAGAAAAAGAGAGTATATCCAATAATAATTAATATAAGGGAGCTGCCACAACTCAGAAGATATGAAGCACTGAATGGGTTAAAAAGGCCCTTTGTGCAGCAGTCAGTATAAAATTGGTATTACTGCCCACTGTGATGGTGTCAGGTCCCTTCAATTGAGATTGACATCCATTCTTTGCTTAAGGTAAGTAAAGAGCTCTGCAGAAGCAGGAAGGATTTGGTCAAATTGAAACAACTGTTCAGTACCTGAATTGCCATTGTTTTGTATTTGTAATTGTGAAATAAGCCAATCAGATGACAATCAGAATGGGGGAAACCAAAAGGGGATTCTTACTTTAGGGTTACCCTATTGCATAGTGTCTGTACATGAGCAACCATAAAACAGCACCCAGTTAGGCACTACTCTAATATAAATATTTAGAACGACTATTAGCCATAGCAAAGTATGTAGAAAATGAGGTATGGGGGAAGAACTAAGTGAACTTACCCTTGGGTCTCTCTGAGTTGTCTGTGTGAATTGTTTGCCTAGCTCTAATCAACTTATTTGACTAATCTTATCTCTTTTTATTCACAAATTATTGTAAACTGTAGAATTTCTCAAATGTATTTGTTTTTCAAAGTTATTTACAGAACAATTTCTGTTGGAGTTCATTTGCAAGCAGTACGATGCAAGTATTTGCTATTCAACATTTCAGATGTATTGACTGAACCCATTGGCCACATTGTCCCCTGTTCATTTCATAAATGCAGCTCTAGAATCAGGTTTTCAGCATGAATACTTAGGACTATGAATTTACATCCTGCAAATATCCACAATACTCACGTAAAATTTGCTGTTTTCATTAACATTCGCTTCCCATAGTCTCATTTGGTAGAAATTTTATGGAAAGCAAATGCAAAAGAAGTGCGAACACAGTTCATTTAATATTCACAGCAAATGTTCGTCTGTAAAGCGTACTCAGAAGTTTTCAGTTACTTACCCAGCTCCCCCAAATCAAGGAAAGAGGCTAGTCCTCAAAAAAAATTTCAAGTTTCAGACTTCAACTGTTTTTGCTGTGTCCCCTTAACAAATTACGTAGAATTTTACATAATGGAGGAAAAAATCACTTTCCGTAACTGATAAACAGCTTAAGGGATTTTGAGGTGGAGCTCAAAGATCGCAAACTGTAGCCCAAAACCAGAATGTTACAGAAAGTTGTGAGAATGTGAAAACAGAGAATTGTAAAGAAAACTGTTTTTTCAACCATAATTTTAAAAGCTGTACGTTCCTAGAAAAAGAATAAGTAAAGCCCCTAGAGAAATTTGTTTAAGAAGCAGGTATCACATGATCCCAGGCTCCTGTTTCAGGCATGTTTGTCTACTAAAAGGAAGGATACAGCCAAAAATGGCTGACTATAAAGAAAGCAAGGTTCTGTAGAACAGCACAACTTCTGTGCATCAGAATTTGTTTAATAATTTTAATGGTTTCTTTTTCTGAGGGGCTGAGCATCCACAACCCCAAATAAGATTGAGGAGTTGAAGTTGGCTTTTGGGGTTTTGGAGTGGGGGACAAAGGTTGTAGCTGCAGTGGCAAATGAGAGAAAAGAAAAAGGGTCAAAATTGTCTATAAACATTGGTTGCAGGCAAGGAGAAGGTATGGCTCTACCTATTTATGTGTTAGTAACTCACAACTGTCCTAACAAATGTTTCTAGAGTTCCAGGCTTAAATTTTTTTGATTTTGGGTTCTTCCTCACCCTCCTTAATTTTTTCTTTATCTGTTTGATTTGTTAATGACTTCGCTTTTTATTCTACTAGAGATCACAGAATATAGTGCTGGGCAAATATGGGGAATTCCTGCACAGGAACAGAATTATGGTAGTACATGCAACGGAAATCTGTCATGTTTTTACTTCAAATGCTTGACTATGCAACCTAAACAACTTTATTTTAACATAGGATTTTTAGTATGGAATTATAATAATGATGGACTGCTGGGTCCAGAGAGTGGTTTCAGGGTTTGTTTCAAACAAACATTCCCTCTCACACATAGGGTGCCACCAGAGAGGAGACTGGACCACTGTAGCCTTGTTCCTTGCCCAGGAGAGGGTGGTCAGAGAGAGGGGAGTCTAGTGTCTGTCTCCCCTTCATCCCACTGCAACAGCTGCCATGGCAACTCCCAGGTGTTCCCAGTACAGTGCATGCTGCTGCTTTGTTGGGGACCTGAACCTGTGTCTTTAGAATGTTCATGTTCAGTTATTATTTTGTCATGCTGGCAAGAGAAGCAAGAGAAGGGAAATGGCAATGTTTAAGTTTATAACTCAGCCAAACCTAAACAGAACTTCATGAGACAACAAAGTCACTTTTCTGCTCCCCCAGTTCTGTCTTTTCTGAATTTCAAAATCCTGCTCCAAACAATACAGGTATTAGAACTAGGGCTGTCAAGCAATTAAAAAAATTAATCACAATTAATCGTACTGTTAAACAATAATAGAATACCATTTATTTAAATATTTGTGGATGTTTTCTACATTTTCAAATATATTGATTTCAATTACCACACAGAATACAAAGTGTACGGTGCTCACTTTATATTATTATTTTTGATTACAAATATTTCCACAGTAAAAAACAAAAGAAATGGTATTGTTCAATTCACCTAATGCAAATAACGTAGTGCAATCTGTTTATCATGAAAGTTGAACTTACAAACGTAAAATTATGTACAAAAAAATAACTGCACTAAAAAATAAAACAAAGTCCACCCAGACCTACTTCTTGTTCAGCCAATTGCTCAGACAAACAAGTTTGTTTATATTTGCAGGAAATAATGCTGCCCACTTCTTGTTTCCAATGTCACCTGAAAGTGACAACAGGTGTTTGCATGGCACTATTGTAGCCGGCGTCGCAAGATATTTTTGTGCCAGATGTACTAAACATGCATATTTCCCTTCATGCTTCAACCACCCTTCTAGAGGACATGCGTCCATGCTGATGATGGGTTCTGCTCAATAACAATCCAAAGCAGTGCAGATCGATTCATATTCATTTTCATCATCTGAGTCAGATGCCACCAGCAGAAGGTTGATTTTCTTTTTTGGTGGTTCAGTTCTGTAGTTTCTGCATCGGAGTGCTGCTCTTTTAAGACTTCTGAAAGCATGAGCCACAAATCTGCAGTGAAAGTGTTCTTAAAACGAACAACACGTCCTGGGTCATCATCCGAGATGCTATAACATGAAATATATGGCAGAATGCAGGTAAAACAGAGCAGGAGACATACAATACTCCCCCAAGGAGTTCAGTCACAAATTTAATTAACACATTTTTTTAAATGAGCGTCATCAACATGGAAGCATGTCCTCTGGAATGGTGACGGAAGCATGAAGTCCTATTTAAACCCAGCACAGGAACAGGAAGTTGTCCATGCCACTGGGATCCAATCTGCTCTGGACCGTGTTCCTTGTGCTTTCTCTTCCTGTTCCCCTGGATTGTCTTCCTGGTATTCTGATCCAGTGTGACTCTGGTTATTGATCCATGGTCTGCTCTCAAGTTTGTTTCCTACCTCTGATCTCCTGGTAACCTGACCCTGCCTGCCTCCTGACACTCGACACTGTTTGCCCTCTGGCCTGTCTTGGCCTCTGACCTCCCAGTATTTGACCCGGCCTGATTACAGATTCCTGCTTTGACCACTAGGTCAGACTGCCCATGTGCCGGTCATGACACCAGAACAGAAATAGAAAACTTCAGGGCAGTGTAGAGGTCAACAAGATCTTTCACATTTTCATGAAAGGCCTAGTTTCCTCTCCTAAGAAAGCACTAAAGTGCAGGCTTACTTTTAAGCATGTGCTTAAATCCCACTGAAGTCAATACAATTTGAGCATATACTTAAATGCTTTCCTGAATCAAGGCCCTATATTTTTAATTCCTCACCTCCAGCAACACTCTTTATGTAACTAAATTTGCCTTGGGAAACTGGCAGGAGTGCCCTCTTACCTTTAATGAACCCTTGAAGTGGAGTGCATGAGCACAATTTGGAATGCCCATTTGGCAGAATTCAAAGAAATACCCCCCAACCCTTGAAGCTAGTTACTTGAAATATTTCTAGTTGCATGGAAAGGATTTCAGGAGCCATCCATATGAAAACAGAGCTACACAGGAGGAAGAAATATCCTTGCAGAAATAAAGGATAGAGGCAGAAACTTTCATGAAAGTTGTCTTTTCCCAAAACCATTTCAGAAATGAAAAACTATAGAAAATAGGCTTTCACTTTGAAGAGGGACTATGCATATGAGATAGTGATGTATAATTCTCTTACAGTTTAGCAATTTGGATAAGGAAAATAATGGTTATTTACCTTTCGGTAACTGTTGTTCTTCAAGCTGTGTTGCACACGTCCATTCCACTGTAGGTGTGCCTGCAGCTAATGCACAGTTGTTGGAGAATATTTTCCCTCAGCAGTAGCCATTGGGGTGGCCCAAGCACCCTTTGTCACTTCGCACCACTGCATGCTCATATAACAGGACAGAGCCACCCGCAACAAGCGTCAGTTCCTTCAGATCAGATAGATGCTGATAGACAGGGGAAGATGGATGGGTCATGTAATAGACACATACAAAACATCTTGAAGAACAACAGTTACAGACAGATAGGTAACCATTTTTTCTTCAAGTGCTTGCACGGGGCCATTTCACTGTAGGTGACTCACAAGCAGACCAATATGGAGGCAGGTTCAGAGTCTACCTGATCAGTGATTGTAAGACAACCTTCCGAAACTGACGTTGTCCCTGGATTGATGGGATATGGAATAATGTGAAGCAAAGATCTGGACAGATGACCAAGTGTTGGCTTTACAAATACCAATGATAGGTGTTTTTACCAAGAAAGCCGCTATGTTGCCTGCATTCTAGTAAAATGCACCAATATTCTAGCTGGTGGGACTATATTAGCCAGCTGGTAGCATAGATGAATGCATGAAGAGATCCAGGATGAAATCCTCTGAGCAGACACTCGTCCACCCTTAGCTCTGTTCACAATCACAGCAAACAACTGAGTCAATGTCCTAAAGCAGTGGTTCTCAACCAGAAGTACACGTACCGCTAGGGGTACGCAGAGGCCTTCCAGGTGGTACATCAACTCATCTCAATATTTGCCTAGTTTTACAACAGGCTACATAAAAAGCACTGGCGAAGACAGTTAAACTAAAATTTCATACGAGTTGTTTATGCTGTTCTATATACTATACACTGAAATGTAAGTACAATATTTATATACCAATCAACTTATTTTATAATTATATGGTAAAATGAGAAAGTAAGCAATTTTTCAGTAATAGTGTGCTGTGACGCTTTTGTATTTTTCTGTCTGATTTTGTAAGCAAGTGGTTTTTAAGTGAAGTGAAACTTGATGGTACCCAAGACAAATCAGACTCCTGAAAAGGGTACAGTAGTCTGGAAAGGTTGAGAGCCACTGTTCTAAAGGACTTAGTACGTTCCAGATAGCAAGCTAGAGCCCTTCTCATATCCAATGAATGAAGTCTCTCCTCATCTCTGTGACTGTGAGGTTTCAGAAAGAAAGTTGGCAGATAGATTGTCTGATTAACGTGAAAATTAAAGACAACCTGAGTGAGAAATTTTGGGTGAGGATGAAGCTAAACATTATCGCTGTGGAAAACTGCATAGTGGAACTCTAACACTAGGGCTTTTGACTCACCCACACCTCTGGCCAAAGAAATGGCCACCTTCATAGAGAGGTGAAGCAGAGAGCAAGATGCAAGGAGTTCAAAGGATAGTCCCATCAATTTTGCTAGAACCAAGTTCAGTTCCCAGGGAGAGATGGGATCTTCCATGTGTGGATGCAGTCTGACCAAGCCCTTGAAGGATCTGGTGATGATGGGGTTGGAAAAAAGGGATCTATCATCCACTGAGCTGTGGAAGGTCAAAATAGCTGCCAGATGAACTCTTACAGAGTTAATAGACTAACTCTATTTTAGCTATAGAAGATGGTCTGGTACAAGGTCCAGGAGAGCCCACTCTGGAGATATACCTTGTTGGTGGGACCAAATGGAGAAATGTTTCCAGGCAGGTGCTCCTTGCTGAGAGTTTTCTGCTGTTCAGAAGCACTTTCTGAATGTTGTTCGAACAAGATCTTTCAAAGGGCGTTAGCCATGAAGTATCCACACTGTTAGATGAAGTGCTCGGAGACTGGGATGGAGAAGACAATCGTGGCCCTGGTAAATTACATCTGGGTCGAATGGATGAGACAGCAAAGGATTAATTATTAAAGTTGAGTACCATTGTTGACAAGGCCACACTGCCGCTATAAGGATGAGACAAGCATGGTCTTGCTTGTCTTTAGACAAGACCCTGGGTAGCAAAGGAATCAGAGGGAAGGCATGTCAGAGGGAATTCTTCCAGGACAGGAAAAAAGCATCTGTCAGTCATCCTGGCTTGAGACCTCCCTGGAAACAAAACTGATGGCATTTTCTGTTGTTGTGGCATATTGAGACATGGAAATAAGTGTCTTTTAAGCCGAGGGCAGCATAACAGTTCCTCTGTTTCAGGGAGGGACTAATTGCAGCCAGGGCAACCATGCAGAATTTTATTTTCTTCAGGAACTTATTCAACTCTCTTAGATCTAAAATAGACCTGAAACTCCCTTTTGTTTTGGGAATAAGGAAGTAGCAGAAATCGAAGCCTTTCCCCTTGAGGCACAACAGGATTTCTTCTATGTCTCCTGCCTGAAGAAGAAACTGAGCCTCCTGTTGAAGGAGTATCTCATGAGAGTGGTCCATGAAGATGGATGGGGGAAGAAGAGGCGTAGAAATTAAGTGGAGGGCATATCCCAGTTCCATTGTGCTTAAGATCCACCAATCTGATGTTATGTGGGTCCAAGCACTTACGAAGTGGAATAAGTGATTGGTAAACAAAAGGTTGGAAACAGATGGAACTATGGTAATTGGTACCCTACCCTCAACCAACCCATCAAAATGCCTGTTTGGATAAGGTTGTACAAAATGGGTTGGCTGATGCTGATGAGAAGGGTGGTGGAGGACACGCCGTATAACCCTATGCCTTTCTCTTTGGTGGATCTCGGGACTGGGGAGTAAAAACTTGGTGCCTGTATGCTGCTGCAGATTAAATTGTTTCCTTTTCATTGCTGGAGTATAGACTCCAACAGATTCTAATGTCACCAATCTTTTACAACAAAGGACCTTGGAAAGGGGCAGCCCAGATGACTGCAAGCACAAACATCTTCTTATAGTAATAACTAATGCCATGGTTGGGACAGCTGAGTCTGTGCTTTCTAAACTGTCCTGGAGAGCAGTCCTGGTGACCAGCTTACCCTTTTCCACCATTATTGCAAACTCCTGCATACAGCCTTCTGGTAACTTGTCTTTAAATTTTAAAATGTTTTCCCAGAAAGTGAGACCACAGTGATTCAGGAGTGCCTCTTAGTTTGCAATCCTAAAGTGCAGACTTCCTGAGCAATAAAATTCATGACCAAACAGATCCATTATCTTTGAATCTTTCCCTTTTGGAATTGATGCTACTTGTCCCTTCTCTCCCACTCATTGGCAGCTACCACAGCAAGCGAACCCAGGGGAGGATGAGAGTAGAAATAGTTAGAGGGGACAAAGTACCTCCTCTCAGCTTACTTTGCCATGGCGAGTAAGGAGGCGGGTGTCCACCACGCCTTAACCAGCTCCATAATGGCTAGGTTATCATGAATCAGCCACCACTTCAGAGACCTGCAGCTTTCTCTTCCTTATCACCAGACGAGGCTTAGCAGTGACTGATTTACCACCTCCAGAGGATCACAGAGCTTGTTGAGATCTTTTGAGAAGGGTGACCTCTGTGCTTGACATTCCGGCAGAGGAGGTACGTGAAAGCGCTTACAAATTGGTAGACCTTCTGCTACTGGTGGCCTTTGCCAGCATGACTCTGCCAATTAACCTAGCCATTATGGAGCTGGTTAAGGCACAGAGGCCACCCTTCTCAAAACAAGCTCTGTGATCCTCTGGAGGTGGTAAATCAGTCACTGGCTCAATAAGCCTCGTCTGGTGATAAGGAAGAGAAAGCTGCAGGTCTCTGAAGTGGTGGCTGATTCATGACTTGCAAAGGAGAAGCTGCCCGAATGACTTCTAGCTGGTTGGTACCAATCTCAGTACTGGCAAATGACGTCCTTGGTGCTAATACCCCCAAAGTGCTCTCAAGGATAGACAGCGAGATGGTTGAGGGGAGGTCCTAGCTGGAGGGGTGAGGCCCCACAGTACCCAAACAGCCACTGATATGGGCTAGGGACCCATTCTTGCCAGGACCACTGTTCCTTAGAAGGATGCCAGTGTTTAGCATCTGCATGGGCCACGGTCTTAAAGACTCTGAAGGGGCTGTATGTTCCTCATTTGGATGGAATACAGACACCTGGCCTCCAAGTCCAAAGAAGAAGAGTCTGACACTTCAGAAAATGGAAGGGTAGGTGAAGCAGCAGCTCAAGCCCAGAGATGGTAGTAGTGGGGATATCATCAGAGGCTTGCCTATCAACTGCACCATTTTTTGTGGAAGCTTAGGTGGTAATGGTACAGCAGGTATTTGATGCAATGAGGTAGAAAAACTCACTACCACCTGTAGTCCTCCTTGTTATGCCAGCAATGCCGGTACCCAGAGGCTAAGTAGGTCCCTTGTGTATGCCTCTGGCTGGTTGGGATTAGCACTGTCTGATGGCTCTGCAAAGATCTTCCATGCAATGGTCTCAGCGGACCTGGCACAGTTTCAGAGGCGGTGATCCCGTCTTCCTAGGCGATGAGTGCCCCAAGGGGAACCTTTCCCACTAACACTTTGCAGAGTCTCTGCCTCTACGTGACTTCAGTACTGACACACTTAACTGAGGTACCAAACCTGAGGAAGGCCTGAGTCTTTTCTTCAATACTGGTGACTGGGACTGAGGAGCCACAGATATCTCTAGTGGGGAGCTCTGCACCGAAGCTGATTCACTTGAGGTGCTTTCTCCATGTGATGACTCTGATGGAGGGCGAAGCGCTGCCTCCATAAATAAGTACTCGAACTTTGCCACCGTATCTTTCTTTGTGCAGGGCCTGAATCCCTTCCAAATGTGACTAATGTCACTAATGTGGGATTCTCCCAAACCTTTTAAGCAGGCCAGGTGTGGGTCATTGACTGGCATAGGTTTAGCACAAGTCTGGCAGGACTTAAACCCTGGCACGCAGGGCATCATTCCAATATTGATCCCAGTAAGAAAAGATAAAAAGTGGTCAAAAGAGACTTATAATGAAAACTTAACACTAAAAACCAGCATAACTAACTAACTAACAAGAGGATGTGTCCACAAAAGAGTGAGGGAAGCACTTGTCACAGCAAGTTTGCAATCGCTCCAACAACCATCACTGAAGGAAGAGTCAGGGATGGCTCCACCCTCTTATTCCAGCACACAGTGATGCATGGTGACAGAGGGCACTTGGGCAATGTCAGCAGATACTACTGAAGGAAAAATTCCCCCACAATTGTTTACAAAGTGCTCACACAAATACAGTGGAATGAATATGAGCAAGCACTCAAAGAACCACCGAAGTTCTGATATTCATATGAACAATCCACAATCCTCGAGCCATCAGAACCAGTATGGAAATCTCACTAGTACAGGGTCTGGCATGAGATTTCCAGTACATTCTGCTTGATATTATGCCAGAAATATTGCAAAATGAGTTCAATTCACAGTATCTAAGCAATCCCATTTTTCCACCCAGATTTGGATTTTAAAAACAACCAATAAAGCTATGTGTACATTACCGCTGTAAGTCGGTCTAAGTTACGCAACTCCAGCTATGCGAATAATGTAGCTGGAGTCAACGTAGCTTAGGTCGACTTACTGCAGTGTCTACATCGCGCTGGGTCAATGGGAGAGTGTCTCCCATTAACTTACCTTACTCTTCTAATTCGGGGTGGAGTACCAGGGGTCGACCGGAGAGTGATCTGCAATCAATCTGGTGGGTCTTCACTAGACCCACTAAATCGACCCCCAGTGCATTGATCACCGGAGCGTTGATCCAGCAGTAGTGTAGATATAGGCCAAAAAAGAGAAAGGTGTGCCTTGGACTAACACAGGATATGCAGACTTCTGGGAGGATAGCATCAAGAAGCTCAGAGATCCACAGAAGAGCCATGGACTCTAAAGAGCCATGCAACTGCTAAAAGTACAGCTGGTCCAATAACAAATAATTTGTCTGATGTAAAATACAAACACTTGTGGGCTAAGATATTCACAATGAATAACTAGTCAGCTCTGTTAGCTAGGAGCATTTAAGAATGATACTACCAAACCTTGACCTTTATAACTTTTGTTAACCAATCCCTGAAAGAACACCTTACCACAGCATGAAGCTATGTAAAAGAAAGAGTATATGCTTTTTAAAAAATGTATTTCTCTATTTTATATAACAATACATTAAACGCTATCACTGGGGTCTGTCTGTGGCTACAATTACTGTCACACATCCCTAGGAACAAAGTATTCTCTGTTTCGTTTTCCAAGTCTCCCTCCTTATCTTACTGGTTGTCTCTCTCTGTCTTATTCCAGACCTTTTCTTGCTCACTTGCCAGGCCTCCCTGTCTCCTCCAGCCCAGCCCACCCGCCACACTTTCCCCCTCCCAGTGCTTTATTGAACTGGTCTCAACTAACACTTCTAACAAAACCTGCCTGATACTTTCTCCCCCTTTCCCATGCCCTGCTTGACCATCAACTGCTATGTGATTGGGTGAGGAAGAGTGAATGACAGGTCAAACTTCCCCACTTTACCAGAACAATAAAAAGCAGAGAAAAACAAATACACAGTGGCACACACAACTTATATTAAACAATGCTGAAAAAGAGAGCTCACATTTGTTAGTTTGGGGAGCCAGGAATGAGCATTTCAAGGAATCCAAAGTGTGGGGAGAAACCAAGCAGTAAAAAAAGAAAAAGAAAAAAAGAAAAGAACTGAACAGAGTCCAAGGAGAAACCAGAGGGTCATCAATGATGCAATTGATGGGATATGTCAGGGATAGGAAATATCACATCCCACTCATCCATTCCTTTAACAACTGAGCAGAAATGGAATATTTGGACTTCACCATCTGTTTGCTATTGGTAAGAAACACCAAAATATTGCCCCAAATACTGTTGGTTTGTCCACTAACATCAATTCTGCCCTTCAGTGCTGCAGCACTTATCATGATACACAACACAAATTAAAAAAGGTCTCTTAGTTCCTATTTTCACCAGCTTTGCAACAAATAGATTAGATCATAAAATGGGACTGGTATTGTCTTCTGCTCTTTGTAGGTATATTGCCATGAAAATGGGGTTATGATCCTGACGTAGGCCTCTCAGTATTAACACAATACAAAGATATAATAGTAATTAATAAATAAATACAGTAGTTCATCTTGCCGTTATAGAGCTCAATCAGGCAAACACTTCAAAATGCAAGTTACCTTCATATGATTAGTGTATGGGTAGTCACACAAAAGGAACATTTTTTGGAGGAAAGGTAAGTGCGGGGGGGGGGGAGTGGGGGGAGGGTGGATGCAGGGGAAGAAGGCAAGTGAAGATGGCTGTTGCTATTTCATGTACCATGTGCTGAGCAATAACATGAGAGGGCTCCGTGTTTCTAAAACTAAACTGGGTGTTCATTGAGAAAACTATTTACAGAGGTGCTACAAATAGAGCTGATGTTCAAGCCATGTGCACACACTGGCTTTCTGATACCTCCTTTAACTTTTTCCCTCTCACAACCTGTGCTCCTCCCTCTAGGTTCCATGTAGGTTACTACAATTGGTAGCTTTCAAAAGTATCGCTGACAGATTATGTCAGAATGACATTTAGCAATCCCAGCAAACTGGGAGAGGTTTTCTTTCCTTTTGCTTTAAAATGAAATGAGTGATGCTGTGAAAGAAGTCCATTGAAGTACACAGGAATATCAAAGGAATTCATGACAGAGATGGTACTGTCCTTGGATATCCAGAATAAAATAATCTGTATCAATAAGTGATTTAGCAGCTCAAAAGAGGGTATCCACTAAATTACAGGATAAACCAAGTTAATTAATGCCATATGGTCTCCCTCCATAGATCACTACGACTAATTGTTAATTAATTTGATGTACTTCAGTGTAGGATGTAGAAATCTGTATGTGTAGCTTTTGGTGTCTGTATAGCACTTTAGGATCTCCCAAGAGAAAGGCACAGTATAAAGGTAAGATATTTGTCAAATGTATTATACTGTATTACTAAATATCCCCAATCAGTACTCTTCACATGTACTCAAATAAATAGATAATAAACACAGTAATGCTGATAAATCTGGATAGATATTACTTAAAAATATACATTCTTTACTTCTCACATAATGTACAATTACATCTACAGCAACACATACACATAGCATATCTATTTTATGTATTTCCCTTTAAGATTATAGCATATTATAACTTTTCATTCTTTATACAGTATAACTTCTTATCTAAATTGATTCTGGGACATTAAAACATTTAGATAAATGGGGGATTGGATAATCAGGGGAAGCAACTGGGTAAACAATTCAAGCAAAAAGTATATTAACCATAATTCAAACGAGAGGGAGTGCTGGCTAAGTGAGGGTTGAATAAATGGGGTATTACTGAGGTATTTCTATAATGTTATAGCTATAAAATTCAAAGGCATTTAACAAAAATTAAATAATAAAAAAAAGTAAGATGCTTTGCCTAGTGGATTTTTCCAACTCCAAGTAACTTTAATTTAAAAAAAACAAAACAACCTCTATCCCTCAATTCACACACATTCTAGTATATTACTGTGGACACATCAGGCCAAATTAATCCCTGGTGTAACTCTATCAAGGTCAATGGAGTTACGCCAAGGATGACTTCATTTGATCACCTCTACATGGTGCTCTGATCTTTTAAAAAATGAGTTGGTCAAAACTTCTGAGTGGTTTTATAACTCTCCCTTCTGCATTTTGTGGAATGCTTTATGGAAAACAAAAGCATATCTCTCTTTATTACTTTCAGTCTCATAAATTAAACCACCTTCCATCTCTACCACCCCATTCCCATCAAATTCTGATTTTAGCTAGCAGTACCCTGACATAAATCCAGAATGTCTGATGAATGACTGATGTCAATGGAGTTAGTCCATATTTACACCAGTGAAAATTAGAGCAATGTTTGATTTTTTTTCTCTCTCTGCCCCCAATCTTCTTAATGGAAATGAAAAACATGGAAAAAACAAACTTCAAATATCATGCAATTTTTCCTCCTAATTTCCTAGATTCTTGAACCCTTTTTGAAAACAACAAATAGGCTAACACCGTCTTCTCTTGAACTCTGCTCTACTACTCCTCGTCCAATCCTCTCTGTCTCACAGAAGCAGTCACCCAAGCTCACCTCACAAAATATCCTCCCTCTCTCCACAATGAAAACCCATGTTCAGGACAAGATTGTGACACATGGATCTCACTCTGAAACTGACTTCATATTTCATCAGTTCTCTTGGCTCTTGCATTTGCGCAAGTTTAAGTTTCCTGCAGCCTCAATGACACAGTTTTTCACTTTGTCTTTGCCCTGATTCTTTTTTTGCAAACCAGCTGGGCATTTCCAGTCTCAACATGAAGAGTTGTCAGGCAAAAAGGCAGGAAGTTAATATTCATGAACTCAAAGGGGCTTGTTCACATAAGGCCAAATTGTGCACAGTGGCTCTAGCTTTGGTTAAAATTTGTGAGCGCAAATACAGCAGCTATTGTGCTATATTTTTATTCACAGTGAACTTTGCTTAGCTTTACCTCCAATTCTTAAGTCTGTGTGGTACCTGTAGCTCTTCATTCAGATTTCCTCCAATTCTCCCAGCATTGCATGGTTGTTGTTTTTTTAATCAGTGTACTACAGTGTACTATATTGCATTCATATATTCTTAGATTTAATTGCTATATATTCTTCAAAGCTCAGCTTCTTTTAATATTTAGTAACAAACAAAACTCTTCTGGAGTAGAAAATAAAAAGGATTTAATTTTTTCTTTCTAGCCTTGCAGCAAGTATTTCCGCAAAAAAAAAAGCACCCCACTTTTATTCACATTTTTTTTTTATAAACTAGTAAGCAAGGAAAATCAGCATTACTCACTTTTGAGTTATCTACAGTACAAACAAAGCGTTCGTGGGTTGCAATAATTCCTCATTACATTGATGCAACCCACCCCACTGTCCAGAAATCAAATTAACACTCCACAATGTCATTCATTGAAAAAGGGAAAGGCTGCAGTTTTGTTACAGCATATTTCCTGGGACAAGAAGGGACTCAGGGAGGAAGGCTTTTAAAAAAATTTAACTGATACAGTATAGCAGGTCACAATGGATCATTCTAGAAAGCTTTCCTGCCCTGTATACAAGGCTCTGTCAATTCAACACAGAACTGTCTCTGCAAAAGCTCCATAAGCATCTGGGGAAGAGCACCCATTCAGTCTGATTTCAGAGTAGCAGCTGTGTTAGTCTGTATCCGCAAAAAGAAAAGGAGGACTTGTGGCACCTTAGAGACTTACAAATTTATTTGAGCATAAGCTTTCGTGAGCTACAGCTCACTTCATCGGATGCACGAAAGCTTATGCTCAAATAAATTTGTTAGTCTCTAAGGTGTCACAAGTCCTCCTGTTCTTTTTTCATGTAGTCTAAGTCACAAAGCTACCCAAATCCATCTTTTTCTCAGGATGGGGTCTGTGGCTCCATTCCACCTGACTTTCATGTTATTATTGAACATTTATATGGTGCTATGCATGTGCATGGTACTTTTCAAATTAATAGACTAAGACATAGTATGACAGGATTTTAGGATCCTGCATCAAGATGCATGGTTCTTCTGACTCATCCTGGCTGTCTGACCAGGAGGGTCTCATTAGCTCCAACCCCAGGGAATAAAAGACGCGGTTTTGTGTCTCAAGGGGCTTGGTGATGAGACAGGAGACCTTGCAAAGTAAATCCTTATAAACAACCATGTCAGAAGGAAGTTCAGGCTGAGAGTGACATGAGTCTGGATACTAAACCTGTGTGCACTGCATTGAGGGCAGGGTGGTGTCTCTGCATGACATTTTAGTAGCTGTCCTGAAAAACTAGAAATGCAAGCTGTGGGGGAGCGGATTGTGCATGCTCACCAGGGTTGCAAGGTGCCCGGTTTTTGACCAGAAAGTCCAGTCAAAAAGGGGAGCTGGCAGTGTCCAGTCAGTTGTACTGACCAGACACCAAAAGCCCGGTTACTGTGAGGTGGCGGGAGGCACTGGATCATTAATCCACACCAGTCCCTACTCAGCCAGGGCTGCCTCCTACCTGCAGGCAGGCTCCTTGTCAGAGTACAGCAGCACCCATCCCAGCCCCAGAGCAGAGGGAGGCCAGATTTACCAAAGGAGGTGGAGATAATCCCACGAGTGACAGGGAGAGGAGAAAGTAACAGGGACATGGTCTTGGGGGAAGAGGCGGGGCAGGGATAAAGCCTTGGGGTCCAGTTACCAGCAATTAGAAAGGTGACCTCATAGATGGGGTAGGGAAAAACGGGTTCTTCTCCACGTGACAATCTTCAAGGGACTGTACAGCCCAAAGTGAGCCTCCCTGGCTGACAACTATTACAATCAGGGGAAGAAAACAACATTTGAGGCCAAAAAGCAATAGCAAGCAGTGGAAAATAGAAGAGGATGCCCTTTGCACTTTCTGACAGTAATCAGAGCACCTCTTTCATTACTAGCAGAATATTTTGCACAGAAACTGTCACCTATTCACAACTAGTGTACTGCGTGGGAGAGGTCACCCAACAACCATGTGCACTAGCCACAGCAACAATGTGGAAGTGGAGACTGCCATACCTGAAGTCTGGGGAACCCTCAGTGGTCCTTTTTTAATTGTGGGGGGAGTTCCTCCAAACACATGTAAAAAACAAACCAAGAAATCTCAGACGTGTCCCTTTTCCCCTCCACTGAAACTATCCATAAATTATAGTAAGTACTCCTACTGTATATCCTTGTGTAACCGGAGCAGATTAGGAAGACTACAGAACAGAAAACAGAGAGTCGGGCTGCTCTGGAAGTCAGGAAGCCTTTAAATTGGGCTCCTCACCATCAGAGCCTTTCAACTACTCTTCCCATGGAGTAAGACTGCATTTGTTTATTTGCCCAACACACCAAATTGATCTTGTGCCTGAAATAGGTCATCCTCAACCTGTTTTTACTAGGATTTACTGAGTCCTATATGCCCTAAACACTAATCTAATATATCTGCTAGATAGTACCCAATTACCTTGGAAGTACACTGCTTGTAAAAATTATCCAAGACAATTTCTAAATTATTCTAACAAACTGGGGTGCTTAGATTTACCTATTTACAACTCTCTTGTTGATCATTACTTGGACTACATATATTGGTATGAAAACTATAACCAAGAAATAGGAGATTCTTCAATAAACTAATTTTCTCAGAATAAGGATTCTGCAAAGTTTAACTGTTTACTTTTCATCCACTCCTGACTTTCTTATAAGACTGACAGAATTTGATTTTTAGATAATTTTGATGAATAATATCGATGTTTATTTGTAAGCATTTTTTGTTTTATCAATTTAAATTTTCACAACTGAGCAAAATTATGAGTTTCAAGATTTTTTAATTTTTATCTATTTAAAATTTTCACAGTTGTGGGAAATTCTGGGGGAACTGGACAAGAATTATTTAATGACAGTAGACACTGAGATTCAAAAAAGCTGAAGTTTTAGAAGTGTTAAAACATAAATTGTCAATACCACATGCCAAAATCTTCAAATAAATATCCCTAAATCAAACTCTAATAAGTCCTCAAGCAGATTTTTTCTTACTTTGCCTATCTGTAAATTTCAATGGTTACTGATGGAAATACTTTTTCATCCGTTTGTGTGTATGATGCGCAGGGCTCAGGCCCTCCTGCCCAGGGCGGAGGGGTTTGGTCTTCGGTCCCCCTTCCCGGGATCATGTAGCAATTTTTGTTGTCAGAAGGGGGTCACGGTGCAATGAAGTATGGAAAACCCTGACCTAGCAGGATGGAACCCTGATCCTCACCTGGGGTTTATAGGTGCAATAATTAATTAATAATAATAATGAATAAAATATTATAAGTAAAGTATAATGGTATATAAATCAGGAAGACAGGACAAAGATTAAGATCACTTGGCATCAGGATCAAAATTACAGGGTAACTTTAGGGAAGTAGGCACAAATGTTCATGTTCAAGAATAATTTTCATTAACAGAAGCCAAGGTTGTCAGTTCCTTTCCAGAGCCATACAGTGTACCCAAAGCAGTAAGAAAAGGAGTACTTGTGGCACCTTAGAGACTAACCAATTTATTTGAGCATGAGCTTTCGTGAGCTACAGCTCACTTCATCAGATGCATACCGTGGAAACTGCAGCAGACTTTATATATACACAGAGAATATGAAACAATACCTCCTCCCACCCCACTGTCCTGCTGGTAATAGCTTATCTAAAGTAATCTTCAGGTTAGGGTGAGAAAACCTGGATTTGTGCTGGAAATGGCCTAACCTGAAGATCACTTTAGATAAGCTATTACCAGCAGGACAGTGGGTGGGAGGAGGTATTGTTTCATATTCTCTGTGTGTATATAAAGTCTGCTGCAGTTTCCACGGTATGCATCCGATGAAGTGAGCTGTAGCTCACGAAAGCTCATGCTCAAATAAATTGGTTAGTCTCTAAGGTGCCACAAGTCCTCCTTTTCTTTTTGCGAATACAGACTAACACGGCTGTTACTCTGAAACCTGCCAAAGCAGTACTGACTCTTATGAGGAGTATAGTCACAGAGTGCTGATGATGATCTACAGAATATTAACTATAGTAAGAAACTAAAGCAGGAGCTGCAACAAAGTTACACCTTTCATCCCTGGTCCCCAAACTGGTTCCCTATTCACTGCTGTAAACGTTAAATCAATGGTTTACTGAGCCTCTGCACTCACAGAAATGTTACACTCGGCACTGAACACACAATCCAAGTACATGAAGAGTTGCAGAGTAATTGCACAGTCTACATACACTCTCTTCTGCTGGTTACAATTTTCTCATGTTAAATGGTGAATTGCATATTGAAACAATCTCTTTTTCCTCTTTAAATAATTTGTGTCAAGTTTCTAGTGCTATGAGGCAAAAAACTAAGAAAATGCTTAAAACCCATAATTTTGCACAACTGTGAAAATTTAAATTGATAAATAAACATTGATATTATTCATCAAAATTATGAAAAAATAAAAAACAAATTCTGCCAAGCTTAGAACAAAGTCAGGAGTGGAAAGTTACACATAAAAGCACGCACCATTGCAGAATTAGATATAAATCTAGTGGTAGAGAAAGTCAAAGGTTTCAGTTTGGGTTGGGATACCTTTAAAAATCTATGGAGATACCAAGTAGGTTTCAAAGTCTTTTGTCCCTACTCAGTACCACATTCACCAAGCACAACATGTAATCAACCAAAGAAACTCTACCTAACATTTCCTTCTTGCCGGGGGGAAGGCCAGTGGGTTGTTGTTAACCTACTACAGTACTTTTGCTGGGAGACAATTGACATTATTGACAAAATCACAAGAAACACCACCAAAAAAACCATAAGCCTGGCTTTAAAAGATCATGAAATTTAAATAATTGTATTGGCTTTGTTCTGTCTTCTGAATTTTTTTCTTTAAACCTTTAGGATGTGTCTAAACAGCAGCGGGGAGCATGCTTCCCAGCAAGGATAGACAAATATGTACTAGCTCGAGCAGCGTAGCCGCAGAGGCAGAGGAGCATTTCAGGCTAGCCACCCGAGTACAAACCTGACCCCCTGAAAACATACTCAGGTGGCTACCCAAGCACCCACTCATACCACCATGCCACACTGCTATTTTTAGCACACTAGTTAGAACAGAGCTAGCACATGTCTGTCCCCCTGCATTGGGAAGCACTGTTCCAGATGCTATATAGATATCTCCTTAGAGGTGTCAGGAACTCAGCTACTTCTGGCCTCAGTTGCCTAGCAATCCAGTGAGCTTGGCTGGGCCCAATAAACCCTTACTAAGTGACTGTGCTCCCTGATTGGTCAGAAGAGCCAACAGATCCCCATTTAAACCCTGTAGCAACAGCAGCACAATGGCTGCTCAATTCATTCCATGCCCACAGTTGTGTCAGACCTGCTTCCCGTCAGGCCCTTGCTCCAATTCTTGCCTGCTCCACTCCAGTCCCCCCTGAACTCCTGATTCCTGTCTCTAACCACTGGTTTGTCTCCTGACCACGACTGGTTCTGCCCTCTGATTTTGCTAAATCGCACCGCCTATACCTTGGTGTGTGACAAAAGCCTCAGCTTCTCAATTTATATAACAAGACTCCAGGACTGACCTCTGTGTGTCACTCCAAAGCCTAAAATGTCTGTACAGTGAGTGTGGAGCAATGGAAACAGGTATAAGCAGAATATCAGCAGGTTGAATAATCACTAGGATTTGAAGTCTGTTGCAGTCCAATTTTTAAGTTCTCAGGCATTTCCATTTTATGAATTACATCCATATGGTGTACAGCTACAGGAAGGAATTTATTTATGTCACATGAAGAGTCTTAGATCTTTGTGAAATCAATGGTGGTGCAACCAATCACTACCCTAACTTTCCAGATAATTTGCATGCAACAGCTTCATTGGTTGTATGAGGGAGCCTACACAGGTGGTGGACTACGTGGCCCCAACTGCCATATCTGTGCACGCAACTGTCTTCCCCACAAATCATCACAACCATCCACACAATAACATAACCACTGTATACACTCCAAACACACATAAGCCCCTCACCACAGCACACACATCCCATTTGTCTCCTGCACAAATCAACACAAATCTTCCAGTATTGTTTCTCTGTGTGCCACTCTGAAGCCTAGGGTGTCTGTTGGGCCAGTGTGAAGTGGTAGAAAGAGCTACAAGAAGGGCTGAGAGCTCTTTTTGTTCAGAATATCACCAGGTTCAGCCATCACTGTGCCCTATGAGAACCACATGGAATGTTGAAGTCTATAGGTTCTGTGGCAGTTGAAATGTGACAGTTGACCAGAGAAGGTGGAAGTAACAGCTATGTGGGATAACAAAGAGCTGCTTTTACCTCCAGTCAAGGGGCAGCTGTGTCCACACCTTTGGGTAACATATACAGACAGCAACATTGCTCACTACTACACAGAGCACAGAAACAAGAATCCCAATTTTTGGCTGCCCCCCCCTTTTTTTAATACACACGTGACTTTACAAATTAGACCCGTGCAAGAGCAAGGGCATTCAGCTACTAGTTCAAACTTAAAATGTCACATAAACCTCCTCCAAGCTGCATGGTGGATTTCATTCACCCTCTAGAATGGGAGTTGGCTCCAGTTTGGACTTTGTGTCATCATGATGGGAGGCATGGATCAAAGACAGAATGTCATGTTAAATTTCAAGTAAAACCCATTATTCAAATGTTGGGTAGGAGGCAGCAGCCGCAGCATTGGAAATGGTTGGATTACCAAAGATAACCGAAGAAATTCCCTTATGGGAACATGACCCCATTTCGGATAACAGATCACCAAGCTCAGATAATCAAGGTTATACTATATTTTGATAGATCTTACTAGATATTAGCTACCACACTGGTTGCTGAATATTTTAAGTTTAGCCTTATCCATAGAACCATGTTAGCTGCAACTGTGTCTAAATCTAATCATTGGTTCCCTTGGTATTTTTCCAGAGACCTGTGTTTTATCGCTAACATCTCTCATGCTTTTGGATGGCGCCACCTATATGCATGCACCACTCAGCTAATTAGGTCTCAGAAGTTTGTTTTTTAATCACTTAGCTCAGGGGTCGGCAATTTGCGGCACGCAAGCTGATTTTTAGTGGCACTCTGCTGCCAGCCAAGGTCCCGGCCGCTGGCCCCGCTCAGCCCACTGCTGGCCTGGATGGACAAAACCCCAGGCAGGCAGCGGGCTGAGCGGAGCTGGCGACTGAGACCCTGGCTGGTAGGGGCCGGCGGACGGAACCCCAGACTGGCAGCGGGCTGAGTGGCTCAGTGCGCTGCCGGTCTGGGGTTCCATCTGCCAGCCAGGGTCCCAGCCGCCGGCTCCGCTCAGCCCACTGCCGGTCCGGGATTCTGTCCATCTAGGCCGGCAGCAGGATGAGCGGGGCTAGTGGCTGGGACCCCAAGCCGGCAGTGTGGGTGGCAGACGGAACCCCAGACTGGCAGCAGGCTGAGCTGCTCAGCCCGCTGCCGGTCTGGGATTTCATCTGCCACCCACGCGGTTGGTCTGGGGTTCCGTCTGCCGGCCCTTGCCAGCCGGGGTCCTGGCCGCCGGCACCACTCAGCCTGCTGCCAGTCTGGGGTTCTGTAGGCGGGGCCTGTAAATGTAAAATGTATTACTGGCATGCGAAACCTTAAATTAATGAAGACTTGATGAGCCACTTCTCAAAGGTTGCCAACCCCTGACTTAGCTTATCTCTTATCCAATGCTTTTCAAAGGTTCTTTAAACAGTACCATTATCCCAGTGTTAAAGATTGTGAAACCAAGACACAGAGTAAGAAAGCAATTTGCTCAGTGACAGCAGCAGAGTAGAAACCAGGTCTCATGACTCCCAGTCCAGCGCTCTCATCACTAGACAATCCTGCTTCCTGTAGCACCTCCTTGGAGGTGTCATGCTGTGGAGCTATTTCAAACATGCAGATATGATGTACAAATTTATCCCCCAGAGAATCCAAAAGCACAGGTACTAGCCTGCCTTACCCTGGTGCACAGGATTCCTGTAAGCTATCTTGTACAATTATTCCTATACAAGGGGCATTTTTCACTATCTGACACACAGGGTTAGAAAGCAGCTTCTGGGGAGTTTATAGCTCTCCAAGGCTACCTGATCAGAGAAGAATTATCCAAGCTGAAAATCCATTATATGCTTCCTTTCTTCTACAGAAAGACCAGTACTTCTAATGAACATGCACACACACTTTTGTTTGGCTAGATACGGACCTTTTTGGGGTATGGATTCCTTTCAGACACTGCTATCCCCTTTCCCCGCACACACACATTTTGTTCACATGAAAGGATGCAATGTTACTTCACCACCAAAACAACACCTATAACTTAACTACTAGAATTAAACTTCTCTTCCAATTTTGATCTACTTTAACCACTACTTTCTCCTTTTCCTATCTCTTCCAGTCAATGTTGGTTCTTTGTTTCATTGCTTTTTTCTCCCTCAACAACACTCTCCAACTTCCTGAAATCTCTTTTCACTGCCTATGATATCTAGACTGAGCTGGTTTCAGGCATTAATTTGATCGCTACACAGTGGATCCTCTCTCTCTCTGAACTTTGCAAGCAGAAAGCGACAAACCTAAATTAAATTGACTGTGGCACAACAGATTGTTCTCTGATAATCCTAACGTAATGCATGGACTCCTCCTGGCACTGGCAAGCAGAATGTAAGGGGAAAGAAAAGTTTATGGAAAATCACAGATCCATGATCCCATTCTTCAGCTCTTCTGCTGAAGCTGCCATCTCAAGATGAATGTGGATTTGAATTCCAGAATGTATTTTAAAACACACAGTTACACTGTTCTTTATGACAATCCTTCATCATTGTTCAACTGGTGCTCCCAATTTTTGACACACTTTCTCATTTTGCATGGCCTAAATTCTTCTGGAAAAAATGGTGCTGGAGTCCAGGAAGATAATTGGAAGCTGCTGAGTCTATAGACTGGACCTAGAGGAAAGGCTGGTTGGTGGTGGACATGAGCAAACACTTCTGGAGGATATTTTTTTAAATGACCAACTTATATGTTATCACATTAACGGACACTTTCAACACTACACTATAGTTCCAGCCCCATTGCTAGGTGTGGTCAAAAATTTTCCATCAAAACTGTTTTTCAACAGAAAATTGGGTTGTCGAATAAACAATTTTTTGTCTGAAGTGTCTGCTCTCCCTGGAAAATTTCAGGGTTTTTTGAGAGAAAAAAACAATGACCCCAAACTGAAATAGTTCTATTCTGAAATGCCTCCTTGGGACCTCATGGGAATAGTAGCTCTGGTAGCTGGTAGTATTTTATGATCCCACTCTCATCTATGAGCTGAGATCCCCAGCGGACATCATCTCCGATAATGTATCATAGCCATGTGACTGCCATGATGTACCATCTCCCCTCATCAACATGGGAGACACTGGTGCACCGTAAGACAAGTAGCCCAACCAGGGAGCCCTGCCAATAGAGGAGAATGGGAGCATGTGGCATCACGTCAGCATTTCAAACTGAAATGTTTCAGGTTTAGACAGAAATATTTCAGTTTTCAATTTTTGCCAAAACTAATTTTTTTCTGCAGATAAAAAGACCCAATTTTGAAACCAGCTCTGCTTATCAGCAGATTACATTAATCGGTTTTTGTCTCCAAATAACAAATTCCATACTATTTACTCCATACTTTCAATGGAATTGCTCCACTCTGCTTTTCTGATTTCTAATCTACTATTTATGATTTTAGGTGTCGGGCTGTTTTTAAATCTGCCTACTCACTCTGCTTCTCAAACCTTAGTCTTGCCTGTGCTCCCTCTTCACAACTTTCTAGTGGTGGAGGTCCACGCATTAACTTGGGCTGCTCTGTCAGAACTTTCTCTTTTCCTTCCAAGCTCTGAGTCACTTTTCTCTTCAGATCACCCCCTAAACTTTCTCCTAATCTTATAATTGGCTCTAATGTAAAATATTTTATGACACTGTGTATTGAGAATGTCATATACACATGAAATGCAGCGTATTGTATGTAAATTGGGGTTTGTACATTAAAATGCGTTAAACTAGATTGTAGTTGAACTAGTCCAGAGCCATAAGGCCTTGATTCTGCAAAAGTGCTGGGCATTCTGGGCCCACTTCTAAACAACTTAAGCTTGTGCTTAACTTTAAGCATATGAATAGCCACACTGAAGCCAAAGGGACTATTTGCATACTTAAAAATTAAGTATGTTTTTAATTACTTTGCAAGATCAGCCCCAGAGCACTCAACTCTTGCAGGGTTGATCTTTAGAAGAATAGAAAATCAATATTATTATTATATATGTCTATTGCACAGCACCCCAAAGACCCACACTACGAGAGAGGATCTCCACTGTGCTATTTTGAAAAACATCTAAAAAAATTCCCTCCATTTTTGTCTGTAGCCAAAGTATCCAGTTTGCTGATCACGGTTTCAAATATATCCCCGATGATAACCCCATGATAGGAAGCAGTAAAAAAAAATTAAAAATGGCATGATGGTTGTACATGAAAAAAAAACCGATGTGCATGTGAGAGGGGTTTGCTCTTTATCAAGAGCCAGCCACCTGAACTATTTAAGGGTCTAACCCAAAATCCACTGAAGTTAATGAAAAGATTCCTTAAATGTGTCACTAAATGTGAGAGCTTTGAGGTACTAATGCATCTAATTTCACCATAACACAAATAATTCACATCTATTATTGTAACGTATGCACAGGTATCTCCTGATGTATGGAAAGTGTGCAACAGTCACTAGCTTCAAAAATATTCATATCCTTTACTGCCATAGAACAGTCTTGTGGATGAACACTGATCTGGGATAAGAGCTACTGGCAAACACTGATTCAAAGCCTTATAACAGATCATTTGATTTCTTAGTTCAAAGTACAATACAGCTATTTTTCTTTATTTAGTTATACATATATATATATATATATTTCTGCATTTATATTAGTACAATTTAAAACATGAGCTAATGTTAAATGTTAGAAAAAATATATCTGTACTCAAAGGGACATTATTTAATAATTCAAAGCTAAAATTTCACCCCATCTAATGCAAAAATATTTTCATATTTGGTCTAAAAATATCTGTAAAAATAGTTTATTTTTATTTAAAACACCCTTTATATTGCCATAGGCCCAAATACAACAGCACTGCGGTGACACATGAAGTAAAAAAAGAAAACAGAGTATAATAGGAAAGTAAAATAAGCAAGCCAGTTGATTTTCACTATCTAGTATAAGGGAAGTTGAGAAAATAAACATCAGCAGTTCAAAATAAATTAGACTCTTAGAATTATTTCAGTATTAACCATCTGACGTATTAGTATCAAGGGTCAGGAATTTTTTAACTATGATTTTACTTGGCAGTATTGCTTTAATAATTAATCTAGATTACAATAATCTACAATTGCACCTATAACTAAAAATCCTGAGAACAAAACATTCAATTAAAAAAAATATAGGAGTTATGAAATGTTGTGTTAATCATGAGAATGAGTTAAAGTAGAAAGCATCCAGATGTGTAAGCAGATTAGGAGGCGTCCTTTCCAAATGTTAGATCCACCTACCCACCCCAACGTCCTCCACAATACAAACCATATTTTCTTTGTGAGTTTTTCACAGCAGTATATGGGAAATTGTTAGAGATTGTTCTCAATAGTTTCAAACACCACGCTGAAAAGCAAAGTTAACAAATAAAGGTTTTTATATACACTGTACTGTGGACCCTCAATATCTCACATTAATTTTGCACACTGGTGAGTAAATGAACACATACAACTAAGAGCAAGGAAAATGCATTGCAGAATCTACTTTGCTCCTTTAGTCTGTGCTAGTTTAGTTTTACATATGCTAATACTTCATAATATACTAGCAAATGGGCTTGCTAGCAAATCGCTGCTGGGAGGTGGACAGTCACTACCAGTTTTTTATGCACTTTAGTGAAATCCTACTGTATATTTAGAAATACTCCTTTTCTGTGTACATATGTCTATAAAATATTAATATGTGTGTGTGCATACACCTAATATGAACAGACAACATACAATGGACACATATATCATCAGAAATCTTTACAAATGCCTCATGTTTTAAATTTGTTCAAATTTCTTAGTATGGACCAAAACCTTACCCAACTTCTGCACACACACAAAAATGAAGTTGTTTTTTATATGTGACAGATGAAATAAACTTAAAGAAAAGCATTATCATCTTCCTTTTAATTTCCAATCTCTACCTTTTCTCTATACACGCCGGTCATTATGAGTAGCACTGGCGGTGACACATAGCCAGGGAAGGGACATGACATACATAAAGCAAACAGAAACTGAACAAAATACAAGACAACGGCATTTACAATCCAGCTGACAAAGGGAGTCACTTCACTTTAAATAATGTGGCAGGCAGCAAAAATATAGTAATTACAAGAATTTCATTTTCATTAACTAATAAACCAAGGAAAACAATTGAAGTATCTGAATGTCATTTTTCAAATGAAAATAAACTGTAAACATTTGAATAACATCACAGCAGGGATAATATACCTAAGGAAACCTATTGAAATATGCTAGTGAATTCATCCTCTTCTATCACATTAAAACTGCAATTGACTGTAAACCTCCTACCACTCTCCACTGAGACTTTAATTGTAAAGATTCCTGTTACATATCATATTAGAATTTAGTTAAAATTGTAGAACACATTATTTCCAATCAGACAGCCAACCATCACTCATAAAGATTTTTTAAAAGGTGATTAATAATTCATCTCAGATAAGGAAAAGATCTATATTTATACCATCTTCTCAGCCACCATAAACTACCTGACAATTGTTCAGTAATGATGCCCAGTAAATTCTTTAAAATGGTAATTTGTCATTCTGTCACTTCATTTGTGACCTAAAATTCCTCACTTGAGGCATCATCAAATAAATTAATCACTTTCCAGGATCCATTTCTCTGTTCTGCACGTTATTATGCCCAGGCTCTCTTGTGTTTCTCTTCATTTACATATATTTAATGGCTCAGCAGTGGTTCACTATGGCACATAACGCACACATCTCATTACAGGTGAAATATTCTAACTGCCACTATCACTGGGAAAGAAAATAACTCTCCCAATTTAATTTTCCTGATGTAACAAAACCATGATTCTTCACTATGAAATGTTGATGCCATCCATCAGTCACAATCAATAAAATCATCCTAGAAGTACGCCTTCTTTAGCATCATTCCTTCATACCGGTATTATTTGAGGGAGGTAATTAAACTCATAATATGTAATGAATGTAAATGAAGAAAAAACCCTCATGTTCTCCCTCTAACTATGCTTATTTTACTGCTTTGATTTAAAGTATTTTTACACCTTACAATCTATGAAATACACAAAGCCCTGAAGGAAAGGCATCAGAAGTACAGTAGGCATCAATCAATATATAATGACTAATTAAAAAGGAACATATTTTAACATTAAAAAATACCAAAACTGTTATTTATAGATTTTTTTCACTTAAAATGATGCATTCCCTTTGGGCTAATATATTTTCTGTCTTAGTGAAATACAGATTATTGAACACTAGTTTTAGATACTGTTGCTTGCATATGTCAAAAAAGGTGATTTTATCTGCAATATAGACCACCACAATTTTTATGTGTAATCTACTCTGATTCTAAAACAAGGTACAGTAATAATTTCAACCTATTGTGTGTGTGCCTGTTATGCTGGTGGCATTTAGGTAAGTAAGTAAATTGTTTAGTAGACATACTAACTTCTATGTTTAGAAATCCTTAGAAAGCTATAGAAGCCTAGTAAAAATATGCAGCAGTGCAATACGCATTTCTATAAACAGCGAAGGATATTATCTCTTTTAGCTGCTTCTACCTGCTGCAAATATCCACACACAATTGCTTTAATTTACATTTCAAAACGTCAGTGGAGAAGGGGTTTTTTTGTGTTTTTTTTTTAGTAAACCTGCATGATATAAATACTGTCCACTTGAGTCCTACAACCCACTGACTACCCGCCCTTCCCATCTCTTGAGCCAGCCCTTATTCAGATAGAGCTCAAATTATTATTCTGATTGTTTTATGGCATGCTGCTGCATATGTCCACAGGGCATGAAGTGCCCCTTTGCTGGATGTACAGTGTGCCATATCCACCACTACAACAATTTGCTCTGAATGAGAAATGGCCTCTATCAGCTGTTCAAAATAATTTACTTTAGATACTGTTTAAATAGAAAACAAAACACAACAAAAACATTAACTCAAATGGTCAAAAAGAGGTCAGGAGAGGTGAGGAGATGGGGGAAATAACTGAATATAATTGCTGTACAAGATGACTGACCTAACTAGGTTATTGACAAACCGACCATGATACTCTACCATCCTACCAATAATTGGCATACAGTGATTTTTAATAGAAACTTCTTTTGGAGAGATGTTTGGTTGGTTTTTTTTCCATTAGATCTGCAGCAGGCTGTTAACCTGGAGTAAACCCAAAAGGCAAACAATCCATATAGCTTGTCCTAAAATATGTGTGTACGCAGTTCACTATTAGGATTACACGTGAATCATTTTACCCCTAGGTACTGAGATGAAATTTATACAAAGAGGTGATAGTTTGGAAGAGATTCTGGCAGTGGCTAGAGTTGTGCATGAGACTGCTGTGATGTGAGGCTGAAAGGAAGAATGAGATAGGAGACAGAGATAGAGAGGGAAGGCAAAAGAGAAAAAGATACTTATTTTTAATTTGTGGCTCTATATGGAACTGGATGATAATCTGCAAGGTGCAGAGAGAGGCTTTTTATTTTTAAGACAGGTTGCTATCAGAAAGGTAGTCTCAAACAGATCTGGGATGGAATTCCAAAGCTGGGAGGTGTGAATGCAAAAAATATCAAACTGAAGGAGCTGGTGGGAGTGTGTCATTGTTGAAGTCTGATCACTCCTGCTGGGACATACTGGAGTAAGCAATGGTGGCCTCTTGAAGCAGTATTGAAGTGACAATGAAGATCTTTTAAAGTGAGAACAAGTAACATTAAAAAATTATCTGTAGGCTTGAAAATTTGAGGACACTTTTAAAAATAGGGTGGGTTTTTAAATAGTACTGTCTGCCGGCCTAGATGATATTCTATTTTGCTGTACGACCTATAATGTACAAAGCACCATATTCCAAAATACTAGTGCTGGCTTTTCTTTCTCTCTCTCTCTCTCTCTCTCACATATATTTTGTTGTTGTCATTGTTTAACTGCATCCCCATTTAAGTGTAATTAGTGAATGGCACACCCCTCCCTGAGTACTATATTCTCTTTGTGGAAATTTACAAAAGGAGGGAAATTGTCTGCTGTGAATAATGCCATTCTAGTCCATCTGGTCAGTCAGCTATGTGTGCTTCAGCATTTTTCTTCTGAACAGTGTCCAGGAAATATATGAGCATTGTACCACCTCTGTATATTTTGCCAAAAATGGATTGAGTGGAATTGATAAGCACAACTAACTCATTTTCGATTTTCTCAATATTTAGCTATACTAGCATTCTGGAAAAAGACAAAACCTTGAAATACTTATTTTCTTAGCTGTATTTATTGTGTAATCAAATGTGCTTATTAAAAAATGCCAATTGCATATTACTGAGCACTCTTTTCTAATAGAGATGATTGCTAGTAGATCTAGAGTTGCTCTCATTAACTCCTTGATGCTGGAAGCTGGTTGCTTTCATTGAACATTCTATTCTTAGCTATGGGCCATAGCACAAGTACCAAGGAATAAATAAAATATGAGCTATGTTAAAAGAAAGGCAAATATAATATTCTATTGAGTAACTGCAATCTGCCTTCCTAAAACTCTCCTGTAGTTATCACTTGATAAGTCATCCTATACTTTCTGTTCTTAACTCGTGTTGTTTGGCTGCATGCTGTTAAAAAGCTGTCACGTTTCCCTCCAGAGGTGGTTGTATTTTTGTGCAGGGTGAAGTGAACCCTTGTATATCCAGGCTCCTTCTACAAAGGTAGAAACTAAGTTTACAAGCTAGACAAGAGCTAACACATAGATATAACACAAGGCCTGATTGTGGCCACAAAATCCATTTGTGGAGGAGCCGTTCTGTAGGCAGCTTTTCCCACTCATGCACAGAAAGCAGGGTGTGCAGTGGCAGTATAATCTCAGTCCCTTCTGCTCTCTATAGGTCTGGTGATCCATGAGTGGGTAGCAGTAGGGTGGTTAGTTCAGGAAGGATGACTGTGCAACGTCTACCCACAGCCACATAGAGCTCGGATTCCTATAGTGATGGCTTGGTCATTTAAAATCCTAATATAGACGGGAGCCTGGGCTGTATTATATTTCCGTGATCTCTCTCCGAGATGGTGATTTGTCTTTATGGGTAAGGAAGATGAGAGATCCTAGCAGCTGTCACCAACTGCATAAGCCCTATTGGTGCAGCTTCACAAAGCATGCAGACAGGGAAGGGGCAGAGTCAATGGCCCTAGTCACAGAGAAACCATACGACTAGACTCTCATCACAGGTACATGACAAGGTTACAGTCCTGCTCTGACACTCACTTCTCTGTGGACTTGGGCAAGTTACTTAAGCCCAAATTTTCAAATGTGCCCTCTGATTTTTGATGCCCAATTTGAGATATGTAATAGCTAATTTTTAGAGATACTAGCGAAAGTAATATAAAGCTGAGAGTGCTCATCTCTAGAGTTGGCCACCCCAAAATTTAAGCCCTCAAAATGTTTGAAATGTTTTGAAAATGTGACTCAACCTCCCTCAAACTTTTTCTTCACCGACTGGATTATGTAGACATCAGGGTAAGATTCAGGATGTGTGGTTGGTTACAGTGCTACAGATATGACATGGCTATGATTATTTTGATAGTGAAATATGGGGGATCTTGAATGCTTGTTTACAGAATGGCTTGGAGCCCTCTGGAAGTCAAGTTTGTCTAGTCATGCCAGAAAAAAAAAAAACAGGAAGCAGTGTACGTAATTTAGTCAGGCTGCAACTTTATTCATTTAGAATATCTGGGAGTACCTGGCAAGAAAATTGTACACTGCAGGTCGTTATTTCCTTAATTGCTTCCCCCACTTGAGATGGCTGCTGTCAACCCTTCCTCTTCTCAACCTGGTTCCAGCCAGCCCATTGCTAGGATACCACCACCCTCCCCATGTCTGAGGGTTAAGGGAGCTGGCTCCCTGCTACACCCAAGATTAGGAGCCCCGAACCGTCCTTACTCAGGTTCTTTAAAGGGAGTCTTTTCTCTAAATTCCCTTCCAATCCATTTATCAGATCACAGTACTCCTTCCATAATGAGTACCGGCACTGAACATCTGCCACAAGAAGACACCGACAACTAGCTTGGCTGAATCTTCCCTTACCAGGTTCCCAAATCTTTACCGATTTCTTCCCTAATATCGGACAAAAATATATCCACTCCTCATATGGACAGTGTACCCCAACCTCCCTCTGGTGCCCAATAAGATATTTCCAGATGAGTGATGACCAGTCCACCTCCCTATTCACATACCTTCTGGCCTTATCAACCCACAGAGGCTTCACACTTTTCTGCTATGCCCTGCACTGTAACATTTCAGACCAAATAATCATCACTCCCAGGAAAAAATCCTGGGTCTAACCAAAATCCTCTTTGCTCTGATCATCAAGTTGATCCCCTTTCATATTCCTAAATTATTTTCACTGAGATGAAAAATAATCACAGTCAGTGCCTGCCCCCAAGCTGCCAGAGCATACAAGGGGCATCAGCTGTGCCAGACAATTCCCTTCCTTCCACACGAGCTCAGATATACCTCATCATGCAGGCCCAGCTGTAAACCTCTTGATGAGTTAGCAGCCTGCCTGTGTGCCCAGTGTATAATACTGAGCCCACAGTCTCACACCACCATTTGCTTGACTTGTTTGCATGATCCTGAAACTGGAAATAGTAAAATTAGTTCCGATCATCTACCTGGGGTCTCACATATATTCTACATGCATTTGAATGCCATCGTCCAATTGCTTCAATTGTCTTTGCCCTAGTTGGGCCTCTATCATTGCTGCCCTGATCCGGAACGAGTCAGAATGAGTCATGTCTCAGTAGCTCCTGACCTTGTAAGCCCCTTTCTCACAACTGTGAGAAATTGTCATCTGTCACCATGAATAAAGAGTGTCCCCTCCCCAACTGGTCTCATCACCATATAAGTTCTTAACACCCCTTTTTGGGCAAATCCCTGCTCACTGCCCTCCTGTAGCATTATGGACTCACCTTGCCCTCCCTGATCTGTTTTTTACCTCCTCTGTGTCAAGATGACTGCTCACTCCTCCCACTGTAAATCCCTCTATTCCAAAGCCCTTCCCAAAGTATCCTTCACTGAACCAGGCACTAGTTCACTTGACATTGACTCTAAAAGCTCAAAAAAACCTACCAGGATTGCAGCCTTGAGCAGGACCACCTCCTGTCCACTTTTGCATATTTTGTTTAGAACCTGCACCAAATCCCTAAGCATCCGAACAGTGATGAGATGTCAAGGATCTTCCTTAGGGTGTATGTCTCGAGACCATCCCACTAAGAACCACTGAACTAACAGCCTGCAAAGAGGATCTGGGTAACCCCTCATCCAACTAACAACTGTAAGGCCTAGTAGGCAACCAGAGATGGTAGATGATGCCAGCCCATGGGTTACCTGCAACACCACGTAATGAATTATCTGGTCCTGTGGAATAGACCATATCATAGGCAATTTCTCTGAAATTGCAGAAAATCGTTAAAACTCCTGTCATAAACCCTAAATGTCTGCAGCACTACCAATCTCGGTACTGCTCTGAGAGCCATCCTATGCCATGGATACAGAGGGCCACCAGCATCTGTTCAGGTTCCTTGTTGGCTCCCAGTGCCAGGTCCTGCAATCTGTCGCCCTGCAATCGAGATAGTGCATTGGCTATGCCATTATCAATCCCAGGCAGAATATTTGGCAACATATATATATAGATTAAAGTTTAAACACTGCATACAGATGACCTTTCCAAACTCATAACCCTGGGCAATCTGGGGGACTGGTGTTGATAACACGAAACACTTCCATGTTGTTGTCACTACAGAAACACACTTATTTGCAAAACCCATTCCCCAAATACTCACTGCAACTAAAATAGAAAAGAATTCCAGAAATATTATACGCTTTACTAATCCCTTTTTGTAACCAACCAGTGGGCCGTTTCTGAGACCACCACCTCCTTAGTAAAATATCCCAAAGCCTATTCATCCCAATGTATCTGGGTGAATCTTTAAATCTGCCTCTATCTTCTATTCTTCCATCCAAAAAGACACCCTCCATTAAAATTATTCAGAAACCTCTTCATTTCTTTATTAATTCTCATAAAATGGTTGGGCCGTGACATTCCAGCAGTGGCAACTGATGGGTGCAAAATGTCCACCCCAGCAGCACAGCTCAGTGTGCAAAGTTAAGACGCTAAAACTAGATAGCAGTTCCCACAGTTAATGTTCCTGGCTACTCAAGCCTGATAGTCAATTCTAAAAGTTTCCCCAGTTTATCCTCGGGGAGTGTAACTATACTACCCTGAATGTCTATCTCAATCCACAGGTAAGTCATCTCACTAGAGGGCACATCTGTTTTTTTCATCTCTCAAGAGGTACTCCTAATCTAGCAGCCAGGCTAGTACACTCCTCAGAATCTGCCGTACCTGCAAACAAAGACGACATCTAAATAGCATACTACCTGCACCACTGCCCATTCTAGCATTGTGTTGAATTTTTCAAATGCTGAGTGTACAATGTGGTATGTCCCACCAAATTTCTAGCTGCACTCTTAGTTTAAATAACTCATCATTGTTAAACCAAGCCATGGCCCTGAATGTAGCATATCCCTGCTGGATTAGGTCCACATGTTTGAACAATGCTGGACCTCTCTTTGGGTATTTCTCTGACATCACACCTTCAGATTTAAAAAAGTGACTTTCTAGTTTTCCCAGATTCCAGCCAACCTTGTTCTTTTGGATTTCTCATTCCCTTGCTTACTCCCTCTCATTACCTGTCCTGGCTTACTTTCTGTCAGAGCTTCCCTGTGCAGCAGTGATAATATGTCTCTCTATTCACCTCTCCATATCTTATCCTTAGAAGTATAAAGAAGTGCACTACCAATGGGTCTGACACTCCTGCATATTATAACCATATTCATGACTAACAGCCATGGAGCCCTCAATGCCCTGAGGGCCTCCCCCATGACAGTGATCCTATCCCACATATTCACATTTGCTGACAGGGGACGGGCTGTATTGACAATAAAAGTACTCCCCAGCTCTCATACACAGAGAAAAATCTAGGCCCTCCCAACTCCATTCTCCTCTTCAATTCACTTCACAGGTGTAATATGTAACCTGGCAGTAGGAAATGAAGGCCAGTTCTGATGCACCAAGGTGGGGTGGAAGCTAGTTCTAGCAACAAGTGGCCTCCACTGAGAAAATCTTGCCTCCAACACCTTCACACACAAATCATTGGGGATTTTAGTTTGAGCTTCCTACATGAATTTGCAAGTGCCAGAATAATAAAGCATGAAGCGAGAGCACCCCATCTGCTACACAAGACTGAAACCATGAGGGTTTTATAGATCAGAACCAACATCTTGAATTCTAACCAGAACCCAATTAGAAGTCAGGGTAAACTCTGGAGTATTAATGTAAAATATTCCATAAAACAAAACAACTAAGTAATATTCCATAAAACAAAACAACTAAGGGAAGCTGCATTTGCACTCCGTGAAGTCTTTGAGTGATCCTCAACTGTATCCCTAAGCAGAGCACATTGCAGTAATCCTGTCCGTAGGTGATAAAGGCAAGCATAATTGTGGCACCATCCACATCTAACAGGAACAGTCTCAACTTCCTCGCTAAGTGCAGATAAACATAAGTGCTCTGGGTTGCTGCTACACAATCATAAGATTGTGAACACTGGTTTCAAGGGACAGGCAGTAATTCCTCAAATATCACCTCCATCAATTCCTTTCATTACCAGCATCACTTGTGTCTTATCTGAGCTAAACCTCAGACACCCAGTTTGCAACTAAGCATCAGTCTCAGCCAGAGACTGGTAAAAAAGGGTTGACTGCACCCTTCATATCTGATAAAACAGATGTAGAACATCAATACATCAATGGCACAGCACTCAAAACTAGCTCTCCAAGCAACCTCACATATGCTTAAGAACAAGAGGGCTCCCTAAAAAGACCCTTATAATCATCTGAATAAGGGAGATCTCACGGTAAACCAACAGTCATCAAATACCATCCCCTTCTTGGTCCTCTCAAAGAATAGAAAGAAGTCACACAGACACAGCTTCACAACACCATGTGACCAATAGTAACAAGCTTCAGTCTCAAACAGAGAACCAGTTGATCACCAGGTAGCCTGGATACTAAAAAAGTGACCTAATAGTGACACCTCTCGTTAATGTTTCCTAACTCTTCCCATTATAAGTCCCTGTTTTCAGTTGCTGATCATATGTTTTTTCTCTGCTACAGGCTGAAGGTTGCTTTCATGTGTGAGGCTGAAGATTGCGTGCGTGCGACCAAGTGATAGAGAGAATCATTGTGATTTGATCTGGTTTTGTTGTTGTCTCTTTCTTTGTTTTCTAAGTTTCAGCAAAATACCAGTATAACCATTTCTGAAAATAAGACGAGGGGAAATGGTAGTTTTGCCAAAATTAAGTATTTTTCCCAACTTTTTTCTGAAGAGGTCTAGTGCATGCAAAGTTTGGAGCAGGAACATGAATTCAGACAGGGGACCATCCTGTGGTCAGAGAGGTATCTTTTGTTGTCCTCATGAAAATCCACCCAGATTTGACTGAAAATTACCATTTACACATGCTCTACAGAGCTTGTTAAAGGCCTGCTGCTAAAATCTCAAGAACATGCCAATCACACTGAACTTGCTTCCAAGCACGAGCTAGAGCTTTTGATAGGGAGAGGATACAGCAGGACTAGCTGCTTCCACAAAGGTAATCTGGGTGCCATGGGTCATAGGCACCAACTTCTCCAGGCACCGGTAGGTGCTCGACCCTCCCCCGACCCGACCAGACTCCACCCCTGTCCCACCCCTATTCCAACCCCTTCCCTAAAGTCCCCACCCCTCCCTGCCCCATTGGACTCCTTCCCCAAATCCCCACCCCGCCCCACCTCCTCCCCTGAGAGTGCTGCATTCCCGCTCCTTCCCCCTCCCTCCCACAGCTTGTTACGCCACAAAACAGCTGTTTTGTGGCAGCAAGCACTGGGAGGAGAAGCAGGGACGCAGCGCACTCAGGGGAGGAGGCGAAGGCAAAGATGAGGGGAGCTGGGGCAGGGAGCTTGGCTGCCACTGGGTGCAGAGCACCCACCAATTTTTCCCCGTGGGTGCTCCAGCTCCAGAGCATCCATGGAGTCGGTGCCTATGCCGTGAGTCCTGGACTCAGATCCTCCACTGACTAGTGCTAATAATTGTGTTCTGTGTGCCACTCCTGTTCAAGAACTGTAGCAGGGCTAGTATTTAGTCCACGTCTCATCCGTTTAATCACACTGTCTTTCAGAGTGAATGTGTACAATGCATATGCTTTGCAATCGATAATCATTAAACCACAATCCCCCCTGCATAGCCAGAAACAGAAGTCAAGATTACTGATTCCCAACATTCCTTGGTTGCGTTGTAAATACTTGTGGTTATACAAGACACAAGGGGGGTACATTAACGTTGGAGGAGCACCTTGATTCTGAAATTTTCTAACACCTGAGTGTGACTTTGCAGCCTTAACATTCTTTCAGTGTAGTGTTTTGCATGTAGTATGATACATATGATTAGCTAGAATACGTAACTGCCCCAGGACTATAAGCTGTACTTTTCTAAGTATATTAGAAGCTGACTCCCTCTAAAATGCTGGCAGCATCAACATCTAATCGATATGCATGTTCACCAGCAAAGCTGACTAGTACATCTGTTCTGTGAAAAAACATACATACTGCCTCTAGTACAATCAGTGTAATTAAAAATTAACATGCATTAATTGTTGGAGCTGATGTAAACAGCTGATGTTCCACTTAGCCCTGTCTTCTGTATATATCATTAGGCAAAGCCAAATATTGTTAAGTAAACAAGCAACACTTACAAAAAGAAATAGAAAACTAATTCCAACTAAATAAATTGACAATATAGTGCAAGTCATATTAAAGCTATTGAGGTAATTATTAGGCCATTGAACTAACAGAGGGAAAATCACAGAAGACACATTTAATTGTTTGAATCTCATTTCTGTAAATGTATTTAGGCATTGTATGAAATATAATTTGATTTGAGTGTGGTTATTGTACAGTATATTTCCAGAAGTGGAACAGGCACCACAACAGAGCTGAAATAAAAGTATAAATAAAAGTTTGCTATACAGGTGAAGCAAATAACTTTTCAAATATATCATTCTCAACCAATTGCTCTGGTATCCTCAGGAAAAATTCTGATATGATACACAATGTTAAAGGATTTACTCTTCCCCAGATGTGTCTGCATAATTCCCATCAATATCAGCAAGAGTTACATGCCCGCAACAAGAGGAAAATATACTACTTAGGAGTTAAATTCTGCTTTCTTTTATCATTGTTATTTAAATGTCATAGCAAAATGATTTCTCCATTTTGTATACAAAACAGCAAATCTGCTCAGTAGTGTGTATTTCGAAGTTATTGCTTCAGATCACAGTAGTATAGCTACAGATGGCCTGGGGGGTGTCAGCTGCCCGTACCCCCAGGCTCTTCTTCCCTCTGTTGAGACATGCAGTGCTGGGTGCTTCTACTGTCAATCTAATACTTCTTCCTGAAACTAATTGAAAGCTGAAGTTTCAGGACATTCCCAGGTAAGTGTCGGGTACTCTGGAAACACTAACGACCAGACAATACCACCTCTTGGCGTGATTGTGGAGTGTTCACTGAAAACATCCACTCAGTGTGCAGTGGCAGTAAAAAAGCTAAAAGAATGTTGGGAATCATTAAGAAAGGGATAGATAATAAGACAGAAAACATCATATTTGCCTCTCTATAAATCTATGGTATGCCCACATCTTGAATACTGCATGCAGATTTGGTCATCTCAGCTCAAAAAAAGATACACTGAATTTGGAAAAAGTACAAAAACAGGCAACAGAAGTGATTTTGGGTATGGAACAGTTTCCATATAAGGAGAGATTAATAAGACTGGGACTTTTCAGTTTGGAAAGGAGATGATTAAGCGGGGATATGATAGAGGTCTATAAAATCATGAATGGTGGAGAAAGCAAATAAGGAAGTGTTGTTTACTCCCTCTAATAACAAAAAAACTGGGGGTCACCAAATGAAATGAATAGGCAGTAGATTTAAAACAAACAAAAGGAAGTATTTCTTCATACAATGTATAGTCAACCTTTGGAATTCTTTGCCATAAGATGTTATGAAGGCCAAGACTATAACAGGGTTTAAAAAAGAACTAGATAAGTTCAGGAAGAATAGGTTCATCGATAGCTATTAGCCAAGATGGGCAGGGATGCAAAACCATGCTCTGAAGTGTCCCTAGCCTCTGTTTACCAGAAGCTGGGAATGGGCGACAGGGGATGGATAACTTGATGATTACCTGTTCTGTTCATTCCCTCTGGGGCACCTGGCATTGGCCACTGTTGGAAGACAGGATACTGGGTAAATGGACCATTGGTCTGACCCAGTATGGCCGTTCTTATGATTATTCCTTCAGGGAGGTATTCAGAATATAGAAGGAAGACTAAGAAAGATGACAATGACATGGCTATATTAATCATGTATTTCAAGTAGTGGGCGGGAGGGGGACAATTCAGAAGAGAGTACATACTCTAGCTCACTCCTCCTGCATCTCATCTACCCTTCATAATCCAAAGAGCCCACCTGATTGTGAGACACTAACCTTGGGAGTTCCATGGAAATGACATGATTTCCTCCATGCCTACCAATCCTAGATTTTCCAGATCTCCTAATCGATGGAAGAGATGTCCAGTGAAAAGGGGGGCTATTTGTTGTTGTTTTTAAATGTAAACATTCCCCTGAAGTGATAAGAAATCTGATATGACATAACTGTTCTAGTGGAATTGAAAATAACTGACACTACAGTGTGATTTATCAGTCTAGTTTTCATTGTTCAGACTAAGTGACATGCAAAAGGGTAGAAGTATAAATGGTAAAAATAAATCAGAGTATAAAAATATTTCTAATTTAGTATCTAAGGTGTTATTGATTGCACAGGGAAGGGTTATTTTTATAAATCTATTTTAAAAAAACACCTTATCCTTTTCAACAAAAAACCTGGAAATTTCAGGTTAAAATGCAACCATTCCTGGTACCTTAAAGTAATCCCTAGAGATATCTGTAATATCTACTATTTACCAAATTACCACTCATGAAAATATTTTAGTAATAAGGACAAGTCATCATCGATTTCAATCATATTTGTTGTAACATTATTTGTGAAGGGTTCTAAATCAAATCTGGAAATTTATTAGCAGTACCTGTTGGTGTCAGAGAACTATAAATGATATAAGTTAAATTACACAATAAATTACATTTAGGCTTTGTTTTTAATGAATGTTAACTTTAAAATTAGCCACCACAAGATATAGAACAGAGGATAAAGATGAGAGGTTTAATGGATGTTCATGTCTGAGCTATATTTTAACTTTCATAAGGTATTCTGTTTGATTTGGGTTTGGAGTTCTAACATACAGTAGATCCACGTTGGCACTCAACCTAATAATGCTAAGAGACATTAATAAATTGCCTTATTCCTGGAGAGCTTATGGCATCATTGTTTTACTTAGATGGCTTTAATTAGACTGAGGTAATCTGAATTATTATCATTTTAAAGAACAGCACACCTTGGAGAGAAAGTTCCTGTCTGACTCTACTCCTTTGGAATTCCAATAAAGGCTCACAAGCACTGCTCAGCTGTTTCATAACAATATCAGTCTAGTGATGAACCAAATGAGTTCTGATTTGTGCTATTTAATGTCCTAATGGCTTGACTAGTTAGCTAGATAATTACAGTGTATGATTTATCCAACTCATTTATAAATATTTATAATAATGGATAGATTAACCTTTGGGATTTCTTTCCTGCAATCCCATTGGTTAAAGCAGGATCACTTGACAAAAAATGGTGCCTGCTGTTGCCTGCAAACGAGCAATAGGGCATGTAGCAGAAACATTATACAGCTCTGGACATCAGTGGTGATGTCTAAAGTGGACAGTTGAAGGACGCTCTCCGGCCAGCTTCTCACTGGGTTCTCCCCAACAGTTAGTGAAGCTAGTCCTCTCACTTTGCCAAAGCCAATTCCTCTAGGAGGGAAATGGCTCTCTCGTTATTTGTTACTTCCTACTTCTCAAGCCAGAAATACTGAGAACATCACCCTCTCAGTATTGTAGCACTTACAAGCCCAACTGAAAAAAAAGATATATGAAAACAACAAATAGGGAAAAATTCATCTAAAGTTTTCTTACCTCCAAAAATGTTCAGGATTCACTGAAGATTTTGATGAGGGTTTCGGTTAGCTCAAGATTTGTCCGAATCAGGTTGTTCATCCGAGCTGGAAGACAGTCAGAACTTTAAGAAAATGTGTGTCTTGATGTAGGGCTAGAAATGCCTCCTATGCATGACTATATGTCCGAAAAATCCACTGCTGCACTTGAGCAGACATAAGCAGTGTACTGGAGTCAGCTGAAGGAATGTATTCCATCATTGCCTTTTCTAGACCAGGATTTAGGGAGTCACTGTCTCTCTTAGTCAGTCTGGAAGCTAGAGAGCCACATAGAACGACCAGGTCAGTCTTTCTGTCTAGGTGAACCTGTGACCATCATGTTTGCGTATTTTGATGACGTTTAAGCTCCCCAACGTATGTGGACTTTATCTCCCAAGATCATTAGAAAAAAAAATCAGCCTAACCACTGATCTAGTCTAGCTCACTCACTCACATACTTTTGAGCATCACTACAATGCTTTAAAACTGATGTTTATTAGGGCTGTCAATCGCAATTAACCCAAAAAAAAATTAATCGTGTTTAATTGCGGTTTTAATTGCACTGTTAAATAACAGAATACCAATTGAAATGTATTAAAATTTTGGATGTTTTTTCTACATTTTCATATATATTGTATTCTGTGTTGTAACTGAAATCAAAGAGTATATTATTTTTTCTTACAAATATTTGCACTGTAAAAATGGTAAACAAAAGAAATAGTATTTTTCAATTCCCCCCATAAAAGTACCATAGTGTAATCTCTTTGTTGTGAAAGTGCAATTTACAAATGTAGATTTTTTTTGTTACATGACTTCACTCAAAAACAAAACAATGTAAAATTTTAGAGTCTGCAAGTCCACTCAGTCCTACTTCTTGTTCAGCCAAAAGCTCAGACAAACAAGTTTGTTTATATTTGCAGGATATAATTCTGCCCTCTTCCTATTTACAGTGTCACCAGAAAGTGAGAATAGGCATTTTCATGGCACTTTTGTAGCCAGCATTGCAAGGTATTTATGTGTCAGATATGCTAAACATTCATATGACCCATCATGCTTCAGCCACCATTCCAGAGAACATGTTTCCATGCTGATGACGCTTGTTAAAAAAATAAGTGTTAGTTAAATTTCTGATTGAACTCCTTGGGGCAGAATTGTATGCCCCCTGCTCTGTTTTATCCGCATTCTGCCATATACTTCTTGTTATAGCAGTCTTGGATGATGACCTAGCACATGTTGTTCATTTTAAGAACACTTTCACTGCAGAAGAAGGTACCAATGTGAGATTTCTAAAGATAGCTACAGACCTTGACCCTCCCAAATCTGAGAGGGACGAGGTGTGGAGCAGGCTTTCAGAAGTCTTAAAAGAGCAACACTCAAATACGGAAACTACAGAACCCAAACCACCAAAAAAGAAAATCAACATGCATCAGTCTACAATGGTGGCATTTGACTCAGATAATGAAAATCAGCATGCATCGGTCCACACTGTTTTGGGTTGTTATCGAGCAGAACCCATCATCAGCATTGACGCATGTCCTCTGGAATGGTGGTTGAGGAACGAAGGGACATATGAATCTTTAGCGCATCTGGCATGAAAATATCTTGTGATGCTGGCTACAACAAGGCCATGAGAAAGCCTGTTCTCACTTTCAGGTGACATTGTAAACAAGAAATGGGCAACATTATCTCCTGCAAATATAAACAAACTTGTTTGTCTGAGCAATTGGCTGAACAAGAAGTAGGATTGAGTGGACTTGCAGGATTTTTTTTTAAATTGTTTTATTGAATGCAGGTTTTTTGTACATAATTCTACATTTGTCAGTTCAACTTTCATGATAAAGAGATTGCATCACAGTACTTGTATTAGGTGAATTGAAAAATACTATTTCTTTTGTGTTTTTTTTACAGTGCAAATAATTGTAATAAAAAGTAAATATAAAATGAGCACTGTACACTTTGTATTCTGTTTTATAACTGAAAACAATATATTTGAAAATGTAGAAAACATCCAAAAATATTTAAATAAATGGTATTCTATTATTGTTTAACAGCACGATTAATCGCGATTAATTTTTTTAAACCCTTGACAGACCTAATGTTTATTATTAAATCCTATAGCTGCTAAAATCCTTTACTAATATATCTCCATTGGAAAATGATCTAGGGAAAAAGTATTGATATGTTTAACAAGACTAATAGAATCATGTTTATTATATTCTTTTATTATATTAAACCAATTCTTACAAAACTACCAATTGTTATACAAAAGAAAATGTATAACAATATAAATTTAAAAATATCACTCAAAGACTTTTATCTCTAAAAAGGCAGTGCTTGACTATGCTTTCCAACTAAAAGGAAACTGCTTCAATTTTCCAAGAATAAATCATGTCACTTAAATTCAGGTTTGGTTCAGATTCTGTAGCTTATTGTAAGTGGAACAATTTTCTCCCTGATAAAGATTATGCCAATATTTTGCTGGGATGCATGAGCATTTCATTCTAATGTCTGGCTATCCATCCAATATTCCTTATTATCTCAAAACCTATGTCATCATACTTTTCCATTCAAGCGTTTCTATGTTCTATGAAAATTTTCAATTTTGGTGAAAAATCAAAAGCTGAAAATTTTCTGCCAAAAAATGAAAATTTCAATTTGGAAATGCAGTGCACTCCAACTCCCATGATGTATCACAGACCTCTTGCTGAGTTGCTAAGGTGCACAGTGAGAGTCAGTCACACTACAAAACTTTTTGGTTTTTAGGGTGTTTGTTATTTCAACAAAAAGTTGAAGTTTTTTGTAGAAGTAGAAACTTCCCACAAAACATTTTTGTTCAGTCAAACCCCCATTTTGACCAACTGTAATGCAGACATAAAATAATAATGTGGTGTTTGCTAATTATTCATATAGTGGCAAGCTTCGGAGGAGACGGTCAGAAAAGCCTCCCACACCCCCAAAATCTCAAGGCAGCCGGTGTTTGAGAAACTAGAAGTTTGAGAAGTTTGTTTAATTTTTTTTCCCCTTCAGTTTTTTCAGTAGCCTGCCAACCTTAATGAACTAGCTGGAGCTTATAAAACATATTGTCCAATGTAATGAAGTTCCTCAACACAAATATTGTCATATTCCTTCAGACTATGCTCATTGGCAAGGAAGTGTGTACATGTGCATATAATGCTTCCTTCTAGTGGATAAAATCAGAACTGCTCAACTGTATGTCATTGGCCCTATTCTTCTAAGAGCTAATCGTGATTCTTTTGTAGCTTAGGAAGTTTTGAAGCAAAAGGACACATATGAGTTCCATCCCCTCTTGAAGTTGAGTGATCATGGCCTGCAGAATGACGACAAGCATGAGGTTCCTAGTTAGCCATTGATTTGTCACAATATAATAGACTGCAGAATCAGTTCTTTATGACTATTTTAGAATTACTTGTTTTGCATAGATATTTGTTGTAAACTCTGTACTTATCATTTTGTATAGGTTCCCCCCACCCAGGGTATTTCATTTTTCACTCACAATGGTATCCCTCCAAAACCTTTGCATTTATGTTATGTTAACTTTGAATCAAATATAATCTGAATTCACATATTTAGCCTTCTTCATGGAATCAGTTCAGATGCTGAGAGTAAAAATCAGTAGATAAAATCCAGCTCTGATAAATTACAAACCTTCCAGCTATGCACGTTAGTTCAGTCTGGGCACCTCATGTGTATGAGCAGTAATGAGAGGTGAGCAGCAATGAGAGGAGATCTACATATAAATGAACAAGTCTCTTATAACACAATGCTGCATGTAGGGTGTGTTTCAAGTGTAGCACAGAACTGTTTTTTTTCCTCCTGCTACTCTGTCTCTGCATATTGGCAGCTTTAACATACATCATAATTTTGCAGTCTGCCCATGATGCTGGAATCTGGTAAGAAAGCGTATAGTGATCCTGAAGCAATCTTTGTGGTTTCCATTGCACAGCTAGCAGGTATACTAACCTCCAGGCTTGGCATCATTACTGTGACATTACTTGTACACCAAAGACAGGCTCAACCCCTAGGGAGAGTAGAGATGGAATAGGTTACAAATGAGCCTTTTGAGACCTCAGCCAGCTGTACTGCAAATTTGCAAGTGTTGATAATGCACTGCTATGAACTGCAGCTTCTGTTTTGTCCAGACTGCTTTAGGCAATAGTGCATTCTCAGGTATGCTCTGTGGACTATGAATCAGAAGAGATAGCAGTGCAACAGAATGAAGGAAAAGAAGTAGTGACCGTGGAAAGAAGTGAATTTTAAAATGGATCCTTAAGCATATTAACACAGAACTGTGCATCTAGATCAGAGGAAGACATACATTTAGTAAAGAATAAAGAATGGATATTGATCAAGCGTGCACTATGCCATTGCTCCCATCTTAAACCTTGTTACTGTTCAACCCCAACAAAATGATTAAACTACTATAAAGTGAGAGCATAACTGGTTGAAAAAACCCCAGACATACTCAAACAGTAGTTTGTCAGCTGTCCACTGTCAAATGGGGAGGACACAGCTAGTGGGGTTCCTTGGAGGTCTGTCTGGGTATTGATACTATTCAATGTTTTTCACTAATGACTTGAATATAGGAGTGGAGAGTGTGCTTGTAAAATTTGCAGATGACACCAAGCTGGGAGAAGTTGCAAGCACTTTGGAGGAGAGGATTAAAATTAAAAAAAAATGGCCTTGATAAATTGGAAAATTGGTCTGAAATCTAATAAAGACAAGTGCAAAGTACTACACGCAGGAAGGAAAAAATCAAACACACAAATACAAAATGGGGAATAACTGGCTGGGCAGTAGTATTGCTGAAAAGGAACGGGGCATTATAGTGGATCGCAAATTGAATGTGAGCCAACATGATACAGTTGCAAGAAAGACTAATGACATTCTGGGATGTAATAACAGGAGTGTTGTATATAAAATACAGGAGGTAAATGTTCTGCTCTACTCAGCACTGGAGTGAGCTGTATCTGGAGTAATATGCCTAGTTTTGGGCACCACACTAAGAACTATGTGGACAAAATGGGAGAGGTCCAGAGGAAAGCAGCAAAAATGATGAAAGGTTTAGAAACCTGGCCTACAAGGAAAGGATATAAAAACTAATCATATTTAGTCTTGAGAAAATAAGATGGATGGGGAGACCTGATAACTATCTTCAAATATGTGAAGGGCTGTTATAAAGAGGATAGTGATCAATTGTTCTCCATGTCCACTGACAGTAGGACAAGCAGCTTAATTTGCACCAACAGAGATTTAGGTTAGATATTAGGAAAATCTTTCTAACTAGAAGGATAGTTAAGTACTGGAATAGGTTGCCAAAGAAGGTTGTGGAATCCTCATCCTTTGAAGTTTTTAAGAACAGGTTAAACAAACATCTGTCAGGGATGGTCTAGATATACTTGGTCCTGCCTCAGTGCAAAGGGATGGACTAGATGACCTCTTGAGGTCCCTTTCAGGCCTATATTTTTGTGATATCTATGAAAATGTGTCAGCAATTTGAAAGGTAAATGCACCAAATTACAATGGGTTCCTATTTATTACTCATGCATTGAGAACATAGTGCATCTGTAACTAACACTCCCACTGTAAAAGCCATGGGAGGGGGAAAAGATCACTCAAGAAATCCTAAATGATTCACTTTTCAGAAGAAACATGCAACAGAAATTCTGCAAAGAGAGGTTTGTCCCTCACAGAAAGGCGGGTGCTGCTTCCAAACTTTTCAGATCCCAGGTCATCCACTTAGAGATGTTCCTTTGCACTGTTCTCCACCCCTGGTCCATCCCAACAACACGGTTCAGTCAAGCATCGTGCGGCCATTGGCTGCCCCACTGCAACTGCACCCTACATTTTCACTGGGTTTTGACAATTATGTTAACAGCATTAACTTCTGCTAGTTATTCTGGCAGGAATACCATTTGATTCAGAGAGGAGCATGTAGCAAATCTTTCCTATCTCTCCCACAGAGACACATTCAAAGCCCAAATGCGCTGAGTTAGTGCAGACGGACTCCTGTGGGCTCCCAGAAATGAGGAAACATTTTGTAGAACTGCTGATGCACCCCTTCCCAATGCTTTGAGGAAAATTTACATCCCTTTTAACTCCCATTTGCTCTCCATGGAATGGAAGGAAGAATATAAGACGTAAATGAGATTTGTGGCCTTTTAAAATAAATAAATCCTTGAAAATGTAATAGCCTCCAATGTGGCTATATTCACTGATAAAACATTTAATGAAATATGCCATTCCCAGTACAAATAATTGTCTTTGTTTTCATCATTTTGCCTAGTGCATGGTAGCGGGCTACAGAGTAGTATAAGATTTTTCTGATCTATAATCAGACAGTTCATAAAATCCTAATGGAAATGAAGATTTTGCTATTTGGAGTGGTCAAATTTCCATTTTCAAACATATCACATTTTAAAACTGAGGCTGGCATTTTGGTTTGCTCTGAGTTTTAGGATAATAGCAAATTACACAGAAAATCTACCAATTCTTTGTCAAGTGAACTATGCAAAAAAGAACTATTAGTTCATAGTTCATCTGTGAGAGGGGAGAGACATCCTGAATAATAATTTTTTTAGACTATGAGGACCGTTTATTTGCAAATAACTCTACTATTTGTAGATTTAAGTATGTCAGAATTATTTACTAAATCATTGTTCTTGAGATTAGAGATGTGGCTGTTTGTGGGGTTTTTTGTTTTTTTTTTTAATATATCTATTGTTTCAACAGAGAAAAATTTACAGGTCTAGTACATAACATGTACCTTCATTTATAACAATGGCTTTAATATATGAAGTCAAGGGAGATTAAGACTGTGGGGACAATTTCCCTTTTCATTTACACTCGTGTAAATCTAAAGTAACTCCATTCAAGACAATGAATTCCCATGTGAACAAGATCAGAATTTGGCCTCACTGAGCACCTAAGTGCTTAGTTTTTGTTTTCAACTCCTTGTAATTAGTTTTAATTGACATAACTGGCAAGAAGCAGGATTCCTGTTTCAAACCTTGTACTTACAGATGAAGACTTAAAATTGTGTATTCATTTTTTGATAAAAAAAGATAAAGTCCTAAATATTATTATATCCACTAACCTGTGTATGAACTGCTTCTACCTCTCCCAAAACATAATTTTACATTGATTTTTAATTATTTTAAATATATTTCTCAGTAGGGTTTATGTTGTATTCGTTTCTTTTGTTGAGACAGTAGTTGGAAGAGGAAGTTTCTTTATTTTGTGTTATTTTTTGAAGGAAAGTAAACTCTAAAGTGTAATTGTATTAAGACGCATCGGAAGGCAAAGTTTCAGGCACTGTTGTTTAGAAATTGAAGTCCACCAGGCACATAAATATAGAAAAAAATAAATACATAAAACAAAGATTGTTTGGCTAAATTAATCTAGTATTCCATTTTTTAATGCCAAGGCCCTGAGGCGTAACCCATACAGGAAATTATCTGTGAATCAAGCTTTGAATCAAACGAAGAAAAGAAATTCCATTGAGAATTCACCACATTGGTTACAGCACAGGGACATACCCATCCGTAAATAAATGTATTTTGGCTTTTGAGCCCTGCTTACATGATATTAATTATACATAAAGCTGTGTGTATTTCTATAACACAACACTATTAATAATTTCCTATTAGAAGTTTGTTAGAAAACATAGAATTATCTCCTGTATTGTTTATCTTTAAATTTTGTTTTATAATCCTATAAAGTGTTTCAATGAGGAGTCCATTTGGGATTTGCTTTTTAAATTCTGAATAAAATTGTGATTTGCAGTGACTAATTACAGTATTGGCTTCAGCTAGGGCAGTCAGATACTGTGGAAGCTTCTCCCCAAAGCTCTGCCAACATATTTCAGTCCTAACCTGAAATATCCCTACTATTCCATTTCAAGATCCACATGGAGTAGTCAGTTGCCCATTATGGTGAATTATGCTAAGCTACATGATGATGCTGTGATTCTCATAGAGAGAGACTAGGGGAAGACCTAAGGTTGCCAACTTTCTAATCGTACAAAACTGAACACCCTAGCTCTGCCCCTTCCCCGAGGCCCCGCCCTTCTCCAATGCCCTGCACATTCTCCCCCCGCATCACTCACTTTCCCGGCCAATGGGAGTGTGGAGCCGGTGCTTGGAGCGGGGGCAGTGCGCGGAGCCCCGTGGCCCGTCCCCCTGCCTAGGAGCCAGACCTGCTGGCCGCTTCCAAGGTGCAGCGCAGTGCCAGGACAGGTAGGGACTAGTCTGCCTTAGTGCTATTGCCCGGTCAGCGGTGCTGACGGGAGCCGCCAGGGTCCCTTTTCGACCAGGTGTTCTGGTTGAAAACCGGATACCTGGACACCCATGGAATACCATCCTATTCATTGTCAAGTGTGACCCTGTGAATTTAAATTCCCAGAAGTGAAATTCTAGTATATTAATCCAGAACACAACCAAGACTCTGCTTCTGTCCTTGTCACTTTGGGGGTTGGTCTGTTTATTTCAGAGATGGGCTCAAACCAAAACCCAAGGCCCAGCATGCCAAATTTTGTAGGGTTAGTAATACAGATCAGGATCCAGATAAAATTTTAGCAGACAGAGCCTCTCTCTAGATCATTTTTTAAATTGAAAATGCAATTTTAAAAATTATAGGTACAATTCTGATTGGAATTTGGATGCAGTGGAAGAGGAAAAAGACAAACATGGATGCCATCATGACTAGTCCAAGAAGCAGGCATATTTTTGTATCCACACTACAGCATAGTCTTACATATACTCATTTTACTGCAAAAGGGCCAAATCCTCAGTGCTGCTGATCTTCAACTTATGTTAACTTCAGTGGCAGATGAAAGCACTCAAAATTTCCCATAAAGCACACAACAGCCCCAGCGCCCATTCCTGAAAGCCTCTTGGGAAATCGGAGGTGCCATATGAGCATCCAGTAAAATTATTCGCTAGCAGATGGAGTCCTGTTTTACTAAAAGGACAGTATCAGCTCAATTCAGGCCTAAAATGCGGCCTAAAATGCATGTTTTGTCAAATGGAACAAGAAAGCTTTCCTAAAGCACCTATCACCACAGTAGACAGGTTTTCACAAAATCCAACATCTAAAGAATTGTGTCATTAATATAAATTTGTTTTTATAAGAACAGCTTTATAGTTGGATTTTAAACATTAATAATAAGCACAGAGTCTCTCTTCCACAGAATTCAATACACTTTACAAAGGTGGGTAAACCTCATTATTCCCTTTTTACCAATGAAGAAACAGAGGCATATTTTATGGCTTGCCTAAGGTCAGTTAGTAAGCCAGCAGCGCAACCAGAAATCCAACCCACATCTCATTAGCTCATCTTTCTCTATGCAACTTTGTTCTATTTCATGGGAGTCAAAGTAAAACCAAAGTGAAACTGATTTATCTATTTTCCTTGGTCAAAGCTGAATGAAATGCAGGATGTAAACAAACTAATTTTTAAAAATTAGATTTTTAATTTTTTCCATTTTAATAAAGAATTTCTATTTAAAACAAAAAAGTTTTAAACGGATAGTATCTTTTTAGAAGGAATTATAGAACTATAAACAATTTACAGATGTTCCGTGGAAAAATATCATCTTATCTATTGTCATTTGGACAAAGCTTTACAGAACAGATATTTCCTCATCTTTCTCACGGTTGCCATCTACTTTTGCCTTTATGAGGGTCATTTAGCTGCTCTATGGAAATCTGTGGCAGTTATTTCAAGGAGAAGTAGTAAATTGGAGCGGACGCCTCACATACACAGATTTAGCAAAACAAATGTAGGAACTCTAAAAGGGCACAAAAGGCAGGAAGGAACTTCTAGTTGTTATAGTTCTGCCTTTCCCACAAGAAAACACAGCAACTTTATTGACAGGCATTGATATCTCAGTGAAATATTTTGGAGCTTTTATAAGTTAAGAAATAGTGACAATAACTGCTTATGTTAGACTACAAGGTCCATTGGGCAGGGTCTTTTATAATGCACATACACTTCTGTAAAGCACCAAAACACATCTGGTGATATATGATTAATAGTCATATATCATCCTCGTGGATTTTACTTTGGAAAGGAAACGATACTTCCTCCACCACTTAGAAACAGTCCTTTGACCTAGAGTCCAATGAACCAAAGCTTCAAAATGGGAAGCATAGTTTATACCTTGCACTCATTGATCAGAATTAACTCTAAAATAGGAACATTATTTATTTCACCATCATCTCATTTGGGTCTGCACTACATTTAGGTCTCAGTTATATAAAAGTTAACTTGCCTCCCAAACCATTGCAAATTCTGTTTCTTGATTGGTGACCAGGTCAACAAATGGTCAAGTTTTCTTCTGTAAATTGTACTCTCTCTCTCTTTCCTCCTTAAGTAAACTTACGGCTCATGAAGAGTGTTGGAATGAGTGCCCTGGAGACTGAAGCCCTTCATTTATGCACATAATAGCGACAGCATAGGCAGCAGCAGCGCAAATTTCTCTGCATTGATCTAAATATAAGAGGGAAGTTCAGTATCCAGGGCCATTCTAATTTTGGTCTCTCTGAGACTGCTAATTACTGACAATTGTAGATGACTTTGCAATGTGGATGACTGTCCCTAGGGAACTGGACTAAGATCACCAAACCTTATTTCACAGAGCCACAAAACAACCATCAGATGGTTAAAAACTGTAAAGCCTTGTTTACAATGGGATTTCAGTCACCTATGCAACTACATCAGTGCTAGCTTCTCCTATACACATGATTTGCACTAGTGCAGCACAATTTCCACTGGTGGAATTTACTTCAGGGCAAACTGCACTAGCGTAAACCACATGGTGGCTAAAACCATGTAGTCAAGGGGCTCAGTCTCTGTTCATCTCTAGTGGATTTGAACTGGTGAGCTAATGCTCTATATCCCCTTGCCAATTCCCCAACTGATCAACTCCCTCTCCTACTCTCACCACAACAGACTGCAGTTTTAAACAAAACTTATCAATGCAACTATTCCTTTACACTGAAGTTTTACACTGAAGTTAACAGAGAGCATAACGATAGGAGTATGAAAGCTAAGTTATTTTAACATAAGGTCAGTAAAAAGAAGGGTAGTAATATGATCCAGAGATATCAAATCTAAAGAATCAGTCATAATAAAAATCTTTTAAAAAACACAAAACATGCCTCCCTTTTAGAACTGTTCAAAAATTCATTTATTTATTAAACTCATGCAGCATCCAGCCCTATAGTGAATGGGTTAAAATGGAGTTCAAATAATTACAAAAACATCTTTTCTTGGTGACAGAAGTAAAGAGAAAGATTTGGGAATCCCAGATCAGAAAATGTGCACGAGAAAAGGATTCTATGGGATCGGGCATTCTATCAGAGTTCTCACATTTGTCATCCTACAGCTGAGGAGGAAAACACAACATGGACCAAATTCTGCTCTCAGTTACAATGCTAATAGTCTAAGGTTTACACTGGTGTAATTGAGAGCAGAACATGAACCCCTATATCTTTCATTAGAAGACATTTAGGGAGGTTTAGGTTGGACATAAGGAAAAACTTCCTAACTGTCAAGGTGGTTAAAAACTGGAATAAATTCCCTAGGGAGATTGTGGAATCTCTGTCATTGGAGATTTTTAAGAGCAGGTTAGACAAACAGCTGCCAGGAATGGTCTAGATAATACTTAGTCCTGCCATGAGTGCAAGGGACTGGACTAGATGACCTCTCAAGGTCCCTTCCAGTCCCATGATTCTATGATTTACCCACATCACTTTCCCCTGCAGCTTTCATGGTAAAAGGGTGACTACTTAACAAGAAAAGGAGGACTTGTGGCACCTAAGGTGCCACAAGTCCTCCTTTTCTTTTTGCGGGTACAGACTAACACGGCTGCTACTCTGAAACCTATACTTAACAAGAATTATTAACAAACAAGGGCATCCACCAAACCAAGATAGACAGCATTTATTTATAGTTCAACTGCTTCCAAGTTAAGTTTGATGGAATTTTACAGGCTTTTTTGCAGCTTGAGTGTAAGCCTGGAATCGAGAACTGGAATTTCCCTTCCCATTAGCATGTAGCAGTGATATCAGGTCCCTTAATCTCCCATTGGAAAACTCAAGTGTCTTACTGTATTACTGCCAGCAGAGCCTTCTCATCTACACCCCTGATTTAAAGATTCAGCTGCCATGCACAAAATGAACCCTTTTTGCTGACAGGTGCTTGCTGGTTTTCAGACTTTAAACAGTATCATTTATAAGGATAACATCACAATTAAGAATGTATGAATAATTTAAAAATGAGTAGCATTTAGTTTCACACTTTCCCTGCTCAAGGAATTTTAAAACACAAGTTCTTTATTTTATTACAAAACACCAGCTTGTCTTGGTAAAGGGGGATGAAAAGTTACTAATTTCAGGCTTTAGTACAAACCCTTTAATCTTACAAATAAGTGCCTTCAGTGAGCACTTTGTTATCTCCTAAAGCCTCTACAGAGTTGTTCATATTCTTTGTCTTATTCTGAGATTCTTACCTTATCCTAGGTGAACTAAATGACACAAGGGGAACGCCACTGAAGAAAATCATTATTTAATGGAGCTTTTCTTTTTAAATCCTAACTTGTACTGTTGGCAAATATTATGAAACATGCTCATTTCATTGCAATAAATAATGGTATATAATTAAAATTCCATTCTGTTGTTGAGAACAGTGTGATAAACTGTTTGTGAATTGGTAATTCTATTTATTAAAAACAGAGGCATTAATTTTGACACATTGAATTATTGTGCAGACAAACAAATCTTGTGTTTTAATTAAATGCTTCTATTTGATGAGTTTTTTATATTAAGATTTAATACCAGATTCTTCAATTCATGCATTACGTGGTGGGGTACAATTTCAGCAGGGTGCCCAGGAACTTATGATTATAACTCCTTTTAGTGTTCATCGGGGCTATCACCAGAACTCCCCATGTACCCACTACACAGGTATCCCCCCTTCCTGTCAACTGGGATAAAACTGACCTTGTTTTACTAATGCCTTCACCTGTTTCTCATTCTTTTCCAGTGCTTTAGTGATATTTCTAGTTTGCTGCTGCATTTTTTAGTTTCAAATGCTGAAAAAAATAAACATACTGCTTTGAGCTTTCTTTCACATTAAGCTACATTTAATATTCATTCCACATTTTTTTTCTATTAATTAAAAGTAAACCGTGTATTGTATGGTACATTATCCCTCTAACAGCCCCATGTGGAGATCATGAAGTGGAAGACTAATGGTGTAGACTTTAGCATTTAGTTTTAACCAGAATAATTTACATATCTGTGAGAAGAGTCCAAGGCATGTGTAAATAAGCAGAACTCTAAGATATCAAGACCCTTGCTTAGTTTACTATGGACTGGAGAGCCATAGGCTGTGTATTTATTCCATCAGTCAGCTAATTTAATGAGACTTTATACAGCATCTATTTCTGCAGAAAAGACAAAACTTATTATTAAGGAGAGGCATGTGGCAGTAAGAAAAATGTGTTTGTTTGCTTTTTTATTCTATTACCCCAAGTAGTAAAGGTGATCCTATTCACTGTTCATTAAAGTTTACCTTTATAATTCATCAAAGGAGACCCATATCAACAATTCTATGCTGAGATTTCAAAATTCAAGACTGATTAAAATTTAATGTAAAAGGCCACAGATTTGGGGTGGATTTTCAAGAAAAATAGCTTCACAACTTCAATCTATATATTTCATTACCGTACATCTCTATTAGAAAGCAATATTAGAAGCAAGACATTAGCACAGAAATGGCATTTTCCCTTTAAAGTCTTTTAGCACAACTTAAAAAAACAACAACGTTGTTTGAGAACAGAGAAAATTATAAAAAGTAAACTGCACCTGCAGCTCTACAGTCCAAACCCTGCTCTCATTTACACCAGTGCAACCTCCCTGATTTTAGTGGGTATAACTGAGGACAGAAAATGGCCCAATATGTCTTCGCTGACTGCCTACAATATAAGAGGAAGACCACAAACATGGAAACATGGAAACGAACAGTTCTGAACAACATCAAGCAACTCAACACGAAATGGGAAGATTTGGAGAGAAGGGCAGTTGACAGGCAAGGATGGTAGCCCAATGTGCAGCAAAGTACGGCATGGACTAAAATCTAAGGTAAGGTCTTATTCAGGAATTCTTAAGTATTTCAATAGTTATTCAATCAAACACCCCGTGAAAAGCCTCTAGATGAGAAATTCAGAACGATATCCAATTCAATGCAATTTGTATATATCTTTATCCTTATGTCTTCACATGGCCTGGTGAATTTGTGGCAAATCCATAGAAACCTAAGATTTTTGTGACATTTTATTGTCTTTTCATACAAAAGACCTACATCAAAAGCTATGGCAGTTAAATTCAGGAAAATGCCACCCACTTACATCAATACATGGGGAAAATTGATGGGGCTGGAGTGAAAGGGGAACAGTCTCAGCAGCAAGGAAGGGAGACACTCACCAAGGGACAATAGATAGCTCCTCCCGCTGTGAGTCTCTGGCACCCATTGGCCAGCTGAGGGAGAGGGGTGCTGATTGACCAGCACTTCCCCACTCCCAGGATTTAGCCCAGCACAGGGGCCACGTGGAGCTTCTTTCAGCTCTGTTCCAGCAGCCCACCCTACCCATCTGAACCAGGAATGGGAACATGGCCTGACAGATGCTGCAGGATCTACCCAATCACCTGTTTAGGGAGTCAGGAAGGAATTCTCTCCCCTGGGCCAATTGACAGAGGACCAGGAGTTTTTTGCCTTCCTCAAAGCACCTGCAAAGTGTGTTAAGTAGGAATGCACATGATATCTAACCGAGGTGGCATTTGTGGCGTTTACTCATCGCAACTTGGTGCTAAGAGATTAAAATTAATGGTTCCCAGAGGCAAAAGACTTGGGATTTCGATGATGGGTTTTGGGCTCATGTGATAGGGTGAGACCTTGTGGCCTGAGGTAAGACTCTATGACCCTCGTGGGCTGAGGTCCCCATCCTACTTCATACACTCTGTCCCCCTCATGCAGGGGAGGATACTAGGACTCAGAGAGAGCTGAGTCCTGTGGGATAGGCTGAGGAGAGCCTATCCCGTGCTATGGGTTATATGGTAAGATGCCCTGTAACCCTGGTGCCAGTTACAGGGTATGTGGTAAGGTGCTCTGTAACCACTGCACTGGAACCACTTAAATGCCTGGTATAGAACAGTATGGGTGATGGATGGGTCCCTCCTTTGTTGTTAAAGTTTAATAAAAGTTGTGGCCTGCCGTTTAATCCGATGCATGTGCCTGTCCTCATTTTGCTGCTGTCTCCACAGCAAGTCCCTTTTATCCGTGACTTAGAAAGCCGGAATATGCACAACAGGCCCATAAACCTAAAAAGATTGGTTTAAGAACAAACAAATCTCTTTTCCTTGCATTTAGCCTAAAAAGAATGAATCCATCCATACTCAGAATGATTTGTTTACTTGCCAAAGCATTTACTATGCGGGACGTTCAATGTGAACAAGTTTAAAAAAACAAGAGGAGAGAGTAAGCCCTTGAGGAACTGAAAACTTCTACCATATGAAATTCTGTTAGTTTGTCTTAATCCAGTCCTCAGCCAGAGTTTTTCCCTTGTTCTCCCATATATTTAGACAATGTAATAAATGCTGTACAGAAAGTATATTTTAGTCAATAGTTTCCCCCAAGCAAAAAAATATAAAAGTAATCTTGATTGAAGAACTAGAGAGATGATGACAATTTGCAGTCAGAGTAAGGAGTGCTCAGATACTAGGGGTCACTTTAATCCTCCTTTCCAGATTTCACTGATTATTATATACCAGTGGTTCTCAACCAGGAGTACACCTACCACTGAGTGTATGTAGAGGTGTTCCTGGGGGTACATCAACTCATCTAGGTATTTGCCTATTTTTACAACAGGCTACATAAAAAGCACTAGCAGTTATTACAAATTAAAATTTCATACAGACAGTGATTTGTTTATACTGCTCTATATACTATACACTGAAATGTAAGTACAATATTTATATTCCAATTGATTTATTTTTAATTATACGGTAAAAATGAGAAAGTAAGCAATTTCTGAGTAACTGTGCTGTGACACTTTTGTATTTTTATGTCTGATTTTGTAAGCAAGTAGTTTTGTAAGCAAGTAGTAGTTGTAAGCAAGTAAGTGAAAACTTGAGGTTATGCAAGACAAATCAGACTCCTGAAAGGGGTACAATAGTGTGGAAAGGTTGAGAGCCACTGTTATATATAGTATATTTTATTCCTTTCCACTCTCTCCAGAATGAAAGTGTAGCTGGATTTCTTTTGCATCTTTTATCTACTTAAGTATAACATAATCCTCAGTATTTAGAATCCTCTACTATTTGTTTTTAGTGTCTTCTTCATTTTTACTTCCCTTCTAACATCACAGCATAGTCCTACTTCTTCAAGGGAAGCTGTGTGTTGAGTGAACTGTCTGTAGAGCAAGAGGCTACCATCTACATTGTGTTATGGTCATGAGTGGAAATACTTAATGTGCACACCTTTTCCCTTTCCATTTTGTACATTTAGCAACATGCACTCCACAGGTAACCCAGAGACCTTTTTAAATGCATAAACATGTACATTAGTATATATTAGATATTCATGTAGGACAAGGCTTTTCCAAATATATCACTGAAATAAATCTGACATATCTATTTCTGTAATAGTTTTCTTCATTTAGGAACACAGGAATCACCCCCACTGGATCAGACCTGAGGTCCGCTTAAGTCAGGTATCCTGTCTCCAACAGTAGCCAGCACCAGATGCACCAGACAAAGGTGTCAGAACTCCTCCATGGGTAGATGGGGGAATAAAATTCTCCTCATGTTAGGTCTCATACTGACCCCTAGTAGTTTGAGATCAGCTTATGCCCTGAAGCATAAGGTTCAACTTCCTTTCCATAAGTTTGTTAGCATTAATTGGAACAACTCTGGACATCTTTGTTAGCCATATAAATGTCTAATCTCATTTTGAATCTTGCTAAATTCTTGTCCTCAATGGCTTCCTGTGACAGTGAGTTCCATAGTCTAACTCCACAGTGTGTAAAAAAGCATTTCTTTTTAACAGTTTTGAATTTCCCACTTTTTCATTTCATTGAATGTATCTTGTTCTCATGTTAAGAGACTGGGAGAATAGAAGCTCCCAAGCTACCTTCATTATTTGATTAGTCCTACACATCTATTATAATAAAAGTATTGCCTATATAATTTCAAATAAATGGCTTCAATGAGAGTTTTCCTGAGTGAGAAGTAATTAAGGACTGCAAAGTCTAGCCCAGCATTTCTCAAATGTGGCCACCAGAGGCTTTTCTTGTAGCCACAGCCTCCTGGGCATTGATTCGGGGTGAGCGGAAAAGCAGTGGCCCCTACCCATGGTCCCCATCCTCTGGAGACACAAATGCTGGAGGAGCAGGCAGCCAGTGAATTCCCCACCTTCCCAGAGATGGTGGGATCAGACATCAGCCCTGGGGTGGCAGGCAGCAGGCTCCTGCGTGGGGCTTTGGCTTCGACTGAGCAGTGGTGGGCTCTGTCTTCTGGCTGCAGAGCTTTGGGCTCAGGCCGCGGACCACACCTGCAGGGCTCCGGGCTCTGTTCCCTGGACTCATCCCCGCCATTACCCCGGCCCCTGCTGCCTCCCTACCCATTCCCCCATCCAGGGCTTGCCAGGGCTGAATAAATCTGCGGTGAAAAGTGATATTTTTATGTTTGTTAACATAACTTTTCACAGGAGATTTAGTAGGTAGCTGCAAGGCTGAGAAAAGTGATATTAACGTACAAGCATCACATTTCATAGCAGCAGACTTACCAGTTAGCAAGTCTTTAAAAAAGCAACCAAAAAAGCAAAAGAAACAACAACAAATACAAGAACATGCAAAACACCTTATTTGTGTATTCTGGTTAGGTCCAGTAAAGAAGAGAGACAACGGTACATTGTTTTTATTATTGAGTTGGCAAAAAAAAACCTACATAAGAAAATTACAATGATTTGGACAGGTGTATGTGCATATTTATTTGTTTTTCATAAAAGTAATTAAGTATTTTAGGAAAAATTTTCAGAGCAGCTACCAGCAAGTGTTGATGGGCGCACTTTTGAGGCCACCAAAAAATTTGTTGTGAGAACGACTGGCCTAGGCCAAGACTAAACTAAAGAGTCAAACCCTACTCGCCTTGCTCACACAGAATTCCACTGACCTATATAGGACTGCTTACGTGAAAAAGGCAAGCAGGATTTGGCCCTATAATCCTTAAATACAATAAGGCACTCAATGATCTAACAGGACTTTTCATTGTTAATGGTCCTAAGTTTTTTAAACATAATTATTCTTTTATACATACAATGAAGACAGATACTTTAAGACAATTAAGGATATAGATTTTATAAAAGTTTTCTAAGATGCTACCAAAAAATATGTTCCTTGATTAAATTATGTTTCAGTTCTGCTTTATATTCTTATTATCATTTATAGGGTCCTACCAAATTCACAGCCATGAAAAACGTGTCACACACCGTAAAATCTGATTTCCCCCTGTGAAATCTGGTCTTTTGTGTGCTTTTACCCTATACTATACAGATTTCATGGGGGAGATCAGTGTTTCTCAAATTGGGGGTCCTGACCCAAAAGAGAGTTGCAGGGGGGTTGCAAGGTTATTTCAGGAGGGTTGAGGTATTGCCACCTTTCTGCGCTGCATCCAGAGCTGGGCAGCTGGAGAGTGGTGGGCGCCTAGCTCTGCAGGGAGTGCCCCACCAGCAGCAGTAGTACAGAAGTAAGGGTGGCAATACCATACTATGCCATCCTTATTTCTAAAGGTAGCAGTACTGCAACCCCCTTCTACAATAAGCTTGCACACACACCCCCCAAACTCCTTTTTGGGTCAGCACCCCTACAATTACAACACTGTGAAATTTCAGATTTAAATGGCTAAAATCATGAAATTTACTATTTTTAAAATCCTATAACTGTGAAATTGACTGTGAATTTGGTAGGGCCCTAATCATTTATATAGCACCATATACTTACCCAGCACATTTAGGTACATTCCCCTCCCCAAAGAGTTTACAATCTAAATAACCCAAGACAGACAAACAAACAAGACATGGGATAAATTACGGAGAAGCAATAGTATTCTACTGAACAACAAGAAAAAAAGGTCAAAATACCTTATCAGATTCAAAACTACTGATAAATTAAAGAAAACAAGAAATACTATAATCACTTTTTGATATACGAATTGTGATTTTTTATTTAAGTGATATCATTTACGTCTTGCTTTTTGGAGAGAGACAATGCTAGAATATTATCTACTGTATTTCATTGTGTATTTATAACAGCCTCCTGAGTATGCTTTTTCAGTTTCAGATTTTTAAGCAATTAGCTTGCAGATGTCACTAAATAAATGGCATTCATTCCTTAAGCAGGAACCATACCTGTTAACCATCTCAGCATATTCTAGCTTTAAAGTTGGGTTTAATGTGCACAGCATGCTCAAAAACTGTACTCACAGTTCAAATGAGCTGGATTACAGACCATGACCACTGAGACCCTCACATGACAAAGCCTTTGTGTAATTAATATGCAGGGTAAAATGCTCCCTGGACGGCTGCTAACGCGATTTAAATCATGCACATAAAAAATGTAATCACAAATTTAGCATGGTGGACATTGTAGTCACACTGTGCTTGATTGCATAGAAGGTTCCAAGTGTGTTTTAAATGTCCTTTAAGATTGAGATTAGGACTTGTACTTACAAGATGCATATTAATCTAAAACTCAACATTTTTCAGTGTGGGATCACAGTAGGAGAACATTATGGGCAATAGAGGTTCATTCTAATCCCAGTAGGTAATTACACTTTGAAATAATATTCTTTAATTAAATCTTGTTTGCAGTTGATTGATTTAAACACTAAATCTAAAAACCTAAATTTGAGTTTTTATCAATTTTTGATGCTTATTGCACAGAACTTGGGCTTTAATTGATGTTTCTGAAGTTTTTAAAGCTCTTGTCCACCGTATCCTAGCTGAATTTAGTGTAATTACCAACATCATTCTTTCTCCCTATAGACTACTTTCATTAGGAGTATGATAATTTTAAGTACTTTTAAAACTGTAATATGCACAATACATATTTGCTATGTATGAATTCCAGTATTTTACTAAAAGAAAAGGAGTACTTGTGGCACCTTAGAGACTAACAAATTTATTTGAGCATAACCTTTCGTGAGCCACAGCTCACTTTATTGGATGCATGCAGTGGAAAATACAGTGGGGGGATTTATATATATAGAGAACATGAAACAATGGGTGTTACCATACACACTGTAAGGAGAGTGATCACTTAAGATGAGCTATTACCAAGGTTGGGGGGGGGGAGAAAACCTTTTGTAGTGATAATCAAGGTGGACCATTTCCAGCAGTTGACAAGAACGTCTGAGAAAGGGTGGAGGGGAGGGTGGGGGATAAACATGGGGAAATAGTTTTACTTTGTGTAATGACCCATTCACTCCCAGTCTCTATTCAAGCCTAAATTAATTGTATCCAGTTTGCAAATTAATTCCAATTCAGCAGTCTCTCCTTGGAGTCTGTTTTTCAAGTTTTTTGTTGAAGAATTGCTACTTTTAGGTCTGTAATCCAGTGACCAGAGAGATTGAAGTGTTCTCCGACTGGTTTTTGAATGTTATAATTCTTGACATCTGATTTGTGTCCATTTATTTTTTTACGTAGAGACTGTCCAGTTTGACCAATGTACATGGCAGACGGGCATTGCTGGCACATGATGGCATATATCACATTGGTAGATGTGCAGGTGAACGAGCCTCTGATAGTGTGGCTGATGTGATTAGGCCCTATGATGGTGTCTCCTGAATAGATATGTGGACACCGTTGGCAATGGGCTTTGTTGCAAGGATAGGGTCCTGGGTTAGTGGTTCTGTTGTGTGGTGTGTGGTTGCTGGTGAGTATTTGCTTCAGGTTGGGGGGCTATCTGTAAGCAAGGACTGGCCTGTCTCCCAAGATCTGTGAGAGTGATGGGTCGTCCTTCAGGATAGGTTGTAGATCCTTGATGATGCGTTGGAGAGGTTTTAGTTGGGGGCTGAAGGTGATGGCTAGTGGCGGTCTGTTATTTTCTTTGTTGGGCCTGTCCTGTAGTAGGTGACTTCTGGATACTCTTCTGGCTCTGTCCATCTGTTTCTTCACTTCAGCAGATGGGTACTGTAGTTGTAAGAAGGCTTGATAGAGATCTTGTAAGTGTTTGTCTCTGTCTGAGGGGTTGGAGCAAATGTGGTTGTATCGCAGAGCTTGGCTGCAGACAATGGATCGTGTGGTGTGGTCTGGGTGAAAGATGGAGGCATGTAGGTAATATAGCAGTCAGTAGTTTCCGGTATAGGGTGGCGTTTATGTGACCATCGCTTATTAACACCGTAGTGTCCAGGAAGTGGATCTCTGGTGTGGACTGGTCCAGGCTGAGGTTGATGGTGGGATGGAAATTGTTGAAATCATGGTGGAATTCCTCAAGGGCTTCTTTTCCATGAAGATGTCATCAATGTAGCGCAAGTAGAGTAGGGGCATTAGGGGATGAGAGCTGAGGAAGCTTGTTCTAAGTCAGCCATAAAAATGTTGGCATACTGTGGGGCCATGCGGGTACCCATAACAGTGCTGCTGATTTGAAGGTATACATTGTTCCCAAATGTGAAATAGTTATGGGTGAGGACAAAGTCACAAAGTTCAGCCACCAGGTTTGCCGTGACATTATCGGTGATACTGTTTCTGACAGCTTGTAGTCCATCTTTGTGTGGAATGTTGGTGTAGAGGGCTTCTACATCCATAGTGGCCAGGATGGTGTTTTCAGGAAGGTCACTGATGGATTGTAGTTTCCTCAGGAAGTCAGTGGTGTCTCGAAGATAGCTGGGAGTGCTGGTAGCGTAGGACTTGAGGAGGGAGTCTACATAGCCAGACAATCCTGCTGTCAGGGTGCCAATGCCTGAGATGATGGGGCGTCCAGGATTTCCAGGTTTATGGATCTTGGGTAGCAGATAGAATATCCCAGGTCGGGGTTCCAGGGGTGTGTCTGTGCGGATTTGTTCTTGTGCTTTTTCAGGGAGTTTCTTGAGCAAATGCTGTAGTTTCTTTTAGTAACCCTCAGTGGGATCAGAGGATAATGGCTTGTAGAAAGTGGTGTTGGAGAGCTGCCTAGCAGCCTCTTGTTCATATTCCGACCTATTCATGATGACGACAGCACCTCCTTTGTCAGCCTTTTTGATTATGATGTCAGAGTTGTTTCTGAGGCTGTGGATGGTGTTGTGTTCTGCACGGCTGAGGTTATGGGGCAAGTGATGCTGCTTTTCCACAATTTCAGCCCGTGAACGTCAGCGGAAGCACTCTATGTAGAAGTCCAGTCTGTTGTTTCAACCTTCAGGAGGAGTCCACCCAGAATCCTTCTTTTTGTAGTCTTGGTAGGAAGGTCTCTGTGGGTTAGTATGTTGTTCAGAGGTGTGTTGGAAATATTCCTTGAGTCGGAGACGTCGAAAATAGGATTCTAGGTCACCACAGAACTGTATCATGTTCGGGGGGGTGGAAGGGCAGAAGGAGAGGCCCCGAGATAGGACAGATTCTTCTGCTGGGCTAAGAGTATAGTTGGACAGATTAACAATACTGCTGGGTGGGTTAAGAGAACCACTGTTGTGGCGCCTTGTGGCATCTTACTGGGATTTTACTGGGATTCTTTATACAGGGTATACAATGTGAACTGTTTTCAGAGGCCTTGACTACAGTATTCTGCTTTCTTGAATATCATTTGTTGCACCATAATATAACAGTGAGGATACATAGCTAGCAAAACAGTAATAGTGAATAGAACAAAACAAGGATATTTTGCTTAAAACATTTAGGTGCAATATAAAGTATCCACATGAATATGGCACCTTTGAGACTTAGAATGTCTTATGAAAAGTGCACATAAACGGGTCGAATCGTGCCCTCAATAATACTTACATTAGCCCAACTGGCCCAAAATAAGTCCTGGCAAGCAGGTAAGCAGGTAATTTGCCTGGTAAGTATAGCCAGTTACAGATGGGAAACTGAGACTCAGAAAAGGCAAGTAACTTCCTGAGATCACAAAGCATGTGAATATAGACCTGAGAATAAAACCCAGGATACTTGGCTTCCCATTCCTTGCCATAATCACTAAACAACACTGTCCATAAGGACAAGGAACTGACAGTTTCACCTCTCCCAGCTTGCTACTATTGAGATCAGCTAAGGAGCCCTTGGCCAGAAATCCTCAAATTTAAACATAAGGCAACTGGAGGTCTGGTGTTCTCAGAAACGGGCACTTGGCTCTAGAATTCATACCTCCCATTGTCCCACCAATCCCTGAACTCATTGACCTTCAGGACAGAGTGTAAAGCCCATCTATTTCTTCAGGGTTTGCCCAAGTGGGGTGACTTTGGGGAATGTATGTTCTGTGGTGGAGTTTATCTGTGATCACGGTTGTCAATACATTGTGTATATTATATTAAATTTTTGTATATACACCCAGTCATTGTGAGATGGGAACATTTTGTGTCTTAAAATAAACAAACTAATTCCTTGACTAATGAGAAAGTACTGTGTCTTCACTTAGATAGATACTCAAAATAATATTTGTGCCGTAATGACATATACTGCATTTTATCAGTGTACCGTATATTCTTGCCCTCTGACATACCTTACTAACATAATACTTTTAAAGAAACATATTGTAACAATTTTAATATTGATGTACTCAATATTTTACTACACTACTAAAAAGGTAGCAAATATGCTTAAAAGATGCTAAAAACTGTACAGGTGCCCAGCACTAAAGGAATGATATTTTCTTTTCTCTCCCAATGTAAGTCATGCGTTCAGAGCAACATTCATCCATACAGAGGACCAACACGTAAGCACCATTTAAGTCCCACCTAACCCTCAATAAAAGGTTTAAGGGATGCATAGGCTTTCAGAACGGGGGCGGATTTCACCCTTAAGGTCCGATAATCAGCTATGAGTGCTCAGCACCTCTGAGGATCACGCCTTTACAATGGGACTTTCACTGTGTAATGCAATTGCCAATACACAACTTAAAAAGCAACACTCATCTGAAAGTACTAGCATAATTTCCACTTCACCATTGATTATACTGTGTTTTATATACATACATGTACAATTGAATTCTGTTCTTCCAGATTATGGAACTCATATTCCTCATATTGCAACTTTTCTATAGATGAAAAAGCCATGTGAATAAGTACTGTATATACTGTCATTACAGAGTAAGTACAAACCTGTCACTAAACAAAACAAAACAGAAAATCAGAATATAATGCTGAAAATCTGGGCATCATTATTATCTGGCAGGGATGATCAAGTAATTACACATATCATTACAAATTACAAACATGAAACTTTAAATATGCTTCCAAAAAGCTGACCTTTTTCACAGTTTACAATTCCATAACCAAAACTACAGAATTATTATCCTGAGGATTGAACTTTAAATGTACTATTTTGCCACAATCTACTTTTCAACCCCCACAAGCTAGGAGAAATGGGTTTGGATACAGATTCAGCTCTGCTGTATAATGTTATCATGTACATGTAGTACAGTAGATTAAATTTATGATGCTATATATTTAATAACAGAAAATTCACATCTTACTACAGTTGCATTTGTCATTTGTGGAAAAACAAACTGGTGTGTGGAATGTTTTATTAAGATGACTTTGCTGTTGTGAGAAATGATTAAGTCACTATAAGAGCAAAGTAGGACCACAAGACCTCATTCACTGTAACACTAATATTAATCACACAAATAATATAGGTGTCTTACAGTAATCCACATTCCCTTAAAATATATATTATACATCCTGGGGGCAAAAAATAGCACAACTGACTTTAAATAATTCCCTAAAGCCCTGGTGGCCAGAAGAAAATCATTTATATTCTGACAGATTAATGTACTTTTTTGTTATGCATAACATATGAAAAATATTTACAACAATATCAGAGAGCCAAAAGCAAAATTAAATCTCACTAATCAACTCACTCCAACAAGGATTTTAAATTTCTCTACAAATTTTAGTGTCATCAAAATTCGTGGCAAAAAACAGACATTCTTTCATTGATTCAGCTGTGGCAACTCATCATCCTAGATATGTTTTAATATTATTTGATGTCAGCTAAAATAAAACCCCTCTCCTGGCTTACAGGTGAGATAGCAGCAGACCTGATGGACTCAGTCTTGGACAAACAAATGCTTTCTGCATTTTATGGGACATTCAGCTGTTCTAACCTCTGATAACTTGCTGTGACAGTTAAAAAAACCTTACACAATGGGAGTCATTGCACCAAAAAGGCACATGGGAAAAGCAGCCAATCTGCAAGTTTGGACACATGATCTCAGCCAGTAGCCTGACACAGCATAGAGTCCTGGATCAAATATAGGACTGGTTTGTGAAGACTGATATACTAGGGGAGTGATGCCCTTGGTCTCCAAAAGTGTGTGTAGAGGCAGGTTCCTGGTTCTCTGATATCAGACTATCCATTCTGCTATCCTAGTCATGTAAAGGTAATAGTGTCAACTTCACTTTAAACCAACACAGCAGGATAGGTTACTTTTCACATGCTACAATATATTGCTACTGACTACAGACATGATCCTGAATTCTTTGCACATAATAAAAACAGATTTGAATATGCAAGGAACATAGGAACAGGTTATTTTCCAACATGTTACAGGTATATTTCTGAATATGGGTTCCTTCTCTCAGTTGATGCTGTTCACAAAGAAAACACAATATATGACAGTAGACAGGACAAAACATTTCTGTCTTAATTTTTACGGCCAATTTGTGACTTTCTATTATTCTACTATGTTGCATACAGCTTTCTCAGAAATGTTATATATTCCAGCAGGCATCAACAGGTATGCACGCACAATTTAAAAAAAAACCAGATACATTACTTCAGGCATTCTTCTGATTCTTCTATTTACATGTCTTTTTTTTTTCTTTTCTGGTAGATCTACATGGTAGAATTGGTACACAGTATGCATGTCACTCAGCCTCTGGACATAGAAAATACCTAAGAGCATTTTGACATAGCTGTCTAAATTCTGCACTATGTAAAAAACAAGAACATGTTGAATTATGCAAAAAAAAATGCTAGTCAAAAAGGCATAAGGTTCACTGCAGCGTTTAGCAACATACAAGCAGACTACACTTTTGAATAATGCACAGGAACGGCTTAGGTTGCTAGGCAAATGGTGGTAGATGTAACCCACCCCTCCCCCCCGTCATGATTGGCCACAATGATGGTTTTGATGCTGACTCTTCTGTCTCCAAGGCTGTTTTCTTCATGTCTGTTCCCAATGTCTGCAAGCACAGCCTTCTGAAAGATGGGACATGGGAAGTTCAGGAGGGGAATTGGTGGGCAGGATGATGTGAAGGAGATTGGGGCTGCTAGCTGGGAGCCCAGTGCTGAAGGAAGTACAGAAATGAAGGTGGCCTCTGAAGGCAGCGCAACCGCAGAACTTCCTGCAGCTGGATGAGGTTCACGGAGGTAGATCTGGGAGTGGCCCTGCAGGGCAAGAGGAAGTCCTGACTCTTCCCAGCCTGGTCAGGACTAGTAGCTGGAGCCCAGCACACGGTAGGAGCATCCCTCCCCAACGGCCATTCACAGGGGAGGTCAGATTTCACTGTCTGTGACATGTTTTTTATGGCTATGAATTTGTTAGGGCCCTGCTTCTCTGTCTTCTGGTTGAAGAGATGGGATTCATCAAAAGAAATAAAACTTCCTCAGAGATGAGAAAACTGAAGATTCCCACCCAGACCATGCAACAGAGAGAAGGAACTGAGGATGCGGTTGGTCCACCCTGCTCTTTATGGCCTCAGACAGAAGCACGAGGAGAGTCAGGGCACATGTGCAGACCAACAGACACTGCTTTCAAATTCTCCAACTCTGGGTGCATGAGGCACATGTGTAACCCTCAGTGGAATACAATATGGAATATCACTCAAAGAAGAACTCTTGGTTTTAGTAAGAGAACATGAGAATAATCAACATCTTTTTCACACATCCCTGCTCCAAAAAGAAGCCAAACTACAATGAAAATATAGAATAAATATATACCACCAGTTTGTTCTATAGTATTGAAGGCTTGTAGGGATCCTCCACAATAAGACAGAAACTGCTCCACGTAAGAGTGAGGCATGAAGAAAATCACAAATGGAGAATGGAACTCTTCGCAATTAGAGTCAAATTCAGCTCCTTCTGAAGTAAATGGCTCAAGTCTTCAATTAAGGAAAGAAAGGAAGAAAGAGTATATCAGCATACACACGTTAAAGCAAATTTGTGCACTGTATGTTGGGTAAGTCAGTGGGAAGTTGCCTAAGTGAAAGTTAAGTAAGAATTTTGCCCCATGTTGGAACACAACTTGTAGATTGGAATCTCAGTTCAGTGCTCTTTTAGCATTTCACATTCCTTTCAGTTCAGAACCTTTGCATATCCTCACCATATGTCCCACTTTCTCATTGTCCCAGTCACACAGGAAGAAAGACAAGATGCAAAATTATGCCACACTTGAACTGGGAACAGCCGGCAATAACTCATTCAGTCCAGGCCATCATTCTTTCCTTAATCATTTTCACTTATTTGGAAGGACCACCATCATCCCTCCCCTTCCCAGCCTGGTCTCAGTCCATTGCTGGGATCCCACTGTGATGTTCTGTACCTTGGGGGAGCACCCTGTAACCCCGCATAGTCCTCATCTGTATATAATTGTGATATTACATATAAAGCATGCCTTGTAAGGTATCAGGGGAAAGGATATGATCTGCTGAAAGTAATTTATCTATCCATATATGTATATTATTAATGCATGTGAAGTTATGAGATTTGTGTTGTATGGTTGTCATTTAGCCCTGGTCTACACTAGGAGTTGAGGTCGAATTTAGCAGCATTAAATCGATTTAACCCTGCACCCATCCACACGACGAAGCCCTTTTTTTCAACTTAAAGGGTTCTTAAAATTGATTTCTTTACTCCACCCCCGTCAAGGGGATTAGCGCTGAAATCGGCCTTGCCTGGTCGAATTTGGGGTAGTGTGGACGCAATTCGACGGTATTGGCCTCTGGGAGCTATCCCAGAGTGCTCCATTGTGACCGCTCTGGACAGCACTCTCAACCCAGATGCACTGGCCAGGTAGACAGGAAAAGGCCCGCGAACTTTTGAATCTCATTTCCTGTTTGGCCAGCATGGCAAGCTGCAGGTGACCATGAAGAGTTCATCAACAGAGGTGACCATGATGGAGTTCCAGAATCGCAAAAGAGCTCCAGCATGGACAGAAAGGGAGGTACGGGATCTGATCGCTGTATGGGGAGAGGAATCTGTGCTATCAGAACTCCATTCCAGTTTTTGAAATGCCAAAACATTTGTCAAAATCTCCCAGGGCATGAAGGACAGAGGCCATAACAGAGACCTGAAGCAGTGCTGCATGAAACTTAAGGAGCTGAGGCAAGCCTACCAGAAAACCAGAGAGGCAATGGCCACTCCGGGTCAGAGTCCCAAACATGCCGCTTCTATGATGAGCTGCATGCCATTTTAGGGCGTTCAGCCACCACTACCCCAAACGTGCGCTTTGACTCCGTCAATGGAGAGGGAGGCAACACGGAAGCAGGTTTTGGGGACGAGGAAGATGATGATGATGAGGTTGTAGATAGCTCATGGCAAGCAAGCGGAAAAACTGGTTTTCCCGACAGCCAGCAACTGTTTCTCACCCTAGACCTGGAGCCAGTACCCCCCGAACTCACCCAAGGCTGCCTCCCGGACCCGCCAGGTGGAGAAGGGACCTCTGGTGAGTGTACCTTTTTAAATAGTATACATGGTCTAAAAGCAAGTGTGTTTCATTATTAATTTGCCCTGACATTCGCGGCCAGTACAGCTACTGGAAAAGTCTGTTAACATATCTGGGGATGGAGCAGAAATCCTCCAGGGACATCTCCTTAGAGCTCTCCTGGATGTACTCCCAAAGCCTTTGCAAAAGGTTTGTGGGGAGGGAAGCCTTATTCCGTCCACCATGGTAGGACACTTTACCACACCAGGCCAGTAGCAAGTAGTTGGGAATCATTGTAGAACAAAGCATTGCAGCATATGTTTGCTGGCATTCAAACAACATCCGTTCTTTATCTCTCTGTGTTATCCTCAGGAGAGTGATATCATTCATGGTCACCTGGTTGAAATAGGGTGCTTTTCTTAAGGGGACATTCAGAGGTGCCTGTTCCTGCTGGGCTGTTTGTCTGTGGCTGAACAGAAATGTTCCCTGCTGTTAGCCACGCAGTGGGGGGAAGGAGGAGGGGTTAGCCACGTGGTGGGGGGAGGCAAAATTCGACCTTGTAATGAAAGCACATGTGCTATGTATGTAATGTTAAAAGCAAGGTTTACCATGAAAGAGTGTACCCATTGTTCTATAAAATGTGTCTTTTTAAATACCATTGTCCCTTTTTTTTTCTCCACCAGCTGCATGTGTTTCAACGATCACAGGATCTTCTCCTTCCCAGAGGCTAGCGAAGATTAGAAGGCGAAAAAAACGCACTCGCGATGAAATGTTCTCTGAGCTCATGTTGTCCTCCCACACTGACAGAGCACAGACGAATGCGTGGAGGCAGACAATGTCAGAGTGCAGGAAAGCACAAAATGAACGCGAGGAGAAGTGGCAGGCTGAAGAGAGTAAGTGGGGGGCTGAAGATGATAGATGGCGGCAGCGTGATGAGAGGAGGCAGGATTCAATGCTGAGGCTGCTGGAGGATCAAACTAATATGCTCCAGCGTATGGTTGAGCTGCAGGAAAGGAAGCTGGAGCACAGACCGCGGCTACAGCCCCTGTGTAACCAACCACCCTCCTCCCCAAGTTCCATTGCCTCCTCACCCAGACGCCCAAGAATGCGGTGGGGGGGCCTCCGGCCACCTGGCCACTCCACCCCCAGAGGATTGCCCAAGCAACAGAAGGCTGGCATTCAATAAGTTTTAAAGTGCTATGTGGCCTTGGCCTTCCCTCCTCCACCATCCCACCCGCTGCTTCCCTCCTCCACTGCCCCTCCTGGGCTACCTTGGCAGTTATCCCCCTATTTGTGTGATGAATTAATAAAGAATGCATGAATGTGAAGCAACAATGACTTTATTGCCTCTGCAAGCGATGGTCGAAGGGGGGAGGGGAAGGTGGTTAGTTTATAGGGAAGTAGAGTGAACCAAGGCAGGGGGGTTTCATCAAGGAGAAACAAACAGAACTTTCACACCGTAGCCTGGCCAGTCATGAAACTGGTTTTCAAAGCTTCTCTGATGCGCACCGCACCCTCCTGTGCTCTTCTAACCACCCTGGTGTCTGGCTGCACATAACCAGCAGCCAGGCAATTTGCCTCAACCTCCCACCCCACCATAAACGTCTCCCCCTTACTCTCACAGATATTTTGGAGCGCACAGCGAGCAGTAATAACAGTGGGAATATTGGTTTCACTGAGGTCTAAGCAAGTCAGTAAACTGCACCAGCGTGCTTTTAAATGTCCAAATGCACATTCTACCACCATTCTGCACTTGCTCAGCCTGTAGTTGAACAGCTCCTGACTACTGTCCAGGATGCCTGTGTATGGCTTCATGAGCCATGGCATTACGGGGTAGGCTGGGTCCCCAAGGATAACTCTAGGCATTTCAACATCCCCAACAGTTATTTTCTGGTCTGGGAAGAAAGTCCCTTCCTACAGCTTTTGAAACAGACCAGAGTTCCTGAAGATGCGAGCGTCATGTAGCTTCCCGGTCATCCCACACTGATGTTGGTGAAACGTCTCTTGTGATCCACCAGTGCTTGCAGCACTATTGAAAAGTACCCCTTGCGGTTTATGTACTCACCGGCTTGGTGCTCCGGTGCCAAGATCGGGATATGGGTTCTGTCTATGGCCCCACCACAGTTACGGAATCCCATTGCAGCAAAGCCATCCACTATGACCTGCACATTTCCCAGGGTCACTACCCTTGATATCAGCAGATCTTTGATTACGTTGACTACTTGCATCACAGCAGCCCCCACAGTAGATTTGCCCACTCCAAATTGATTCCTGACTGACCGGTAGCTGTCTGGCATTGCAAGCCTTCACAGGGCTATTGCCACTCACTTCTCAACTGTGAGGGCTGCTCTCATCTTGGTATTCATGCGCTTCAGGGCAGGGGAAAGCAAGTCACAAAGTTCCATGAAAGTGCCCTTACGCATGCAAAAGTTTCGCAGCCACTGGGAATCATCCCAGATCTGCAACACTATGCAGTCCCACCAGTCTGTGCTTGTTTCCCGGGCCCAGAATCGACATTCCATGGCATGAACCTGCCCCATTAGCACCATGATGCCCACAGTGCCAGGGCCCGTGATTTGAGAGAAGTCTGTGTCCGTGTCCTCACCACTCACGTCACCGCGCTGACATCGCCTACTCACCCGGTATCGCTCTGCCAGGTTCTGGTGCTGCATATACTGCTGGATAATGCACGTGGTGTTTAATGTGCTCCTAATTGCCAAAGCGAGCTGAGCGGGCTCCATGCTTGCCGTGGTATGGTGTCTGCATGGAAAAAAGGCGCGGAACGATTGTCTGCCGTTGCTCTGATGGAGGGAGGGGCGAATGACGACATGGCTTACAGGGTTGGCTTACAGGGAATTAAAATCAACAAAGGGGGTGGCTTTACATCAAGGAGAAACAAAAACAACTGTCACACAGAATGGCCCCCTCAAGGATTGAACTCAAAACCCTGGGTTTAGCAGGCCAATGCTCAACCCACTGAGCTATCCCTCCCCACAGTATTCCAGGCAGGACTGAATCTCCATTAAACTTTTCAAGGTGCCCCTGATAGACCTCATCGAAACGATTGTCGGCCGTTGATTTCACAGAAGGAGGGAGGGGGGAGCAAATGAATACAAAACAAAACTGGTCTATTTCTTGTTTTGATCCACTCCATCTATCTTTTACATCTTTGGCTGGCAGCAGATGGTGCAGTAGGACTGCTGGCCATCCTCATCTCCTGGCTGTTCGCCAGAAGATGGTGCAATAGGACTGCTGGCAGGACTCAAGAGAATGACCTGGTTGAGTCATTCCTATTTCAGTCCCTGCACCCATGTCTGCCCAGGCGCTCCTGACCGACCTTACCGAGGCGGCCAAGAACACCTAGGACATGATGAAGATGGTTATCAGGCCTATTGCACTGTCTGCTGCAACAAGACAATGTACTGCTGCTGTGTAGCAATGTAGTACCATGTCTGCCAGCACCCAGGAGACATACGATGACAGTGAGCTGAGCGGGCTCCATGCTTGCCGTGGTATGGCAGCTGCACAAGTAACCCAGGAAAAAAGATGCGAAATGATTGTCTGCCGTTGCTTTCACGGAGGGAAGGAGGGCCTGATGACATGTACCCAGCACCACCCGCGACAATGTTTTTGCCCCATCAGGCATTGGGATCTCAACCCAGAATTCCAATGGGCGGCGGAGACTGCGGGAACTGTGGGATAGCTACCCACAGTGCAATGCTCCGGAAGTTGACGCTAGCCTCGGTACTGTGGAAGCACTCCGCCGAGTTAATGCACTTAATGCACTTAAAGCATTTTGTGTGGGGACACACACAATCGACTATATAAAAACGATTTCTAAAAAACAGACTTCTATAAATTCAACCTAATTTCATAGGGTAGACATACCCTAAAACATGCTGCAAATTGGGGAATTAGCCAAATATTAGCTCCCCAGAGGCAACAGCAAGGAAAGTAACCAACGCCTGGGCGGGGTGTGAAACAACCCCATCAACAGCCATTGTCCAGCAAGGGAGCTAAAATTCAACGACTCACCTGCACATGGCCACACTGGGGGATTGCTCAACTTTGCCTGGAGAATCAGCAATGCCCCCCAGACATGCCTGGACTTGTGTTCTACGGCACATGGACTGAGGGTATAAAACTGAACCCAGGGGGTCTAGGTTATGCCCTTCTCCTGCCCCACCTACGCTGCAAGCAACCAAGACACTGAGAAGACGACAAGACTCCAACACAGGAGATTAGCCCAGGTTTAAGGAACAAATCTGGATATTAAGGACTGCTATATCCAGCGGGGTGAAAAAAACTACTTAATCTAGTTGCTGCCCAGTCTAATAGGGTTGAGAGTTTAGACCTCATGCTTATATTTTATTTCTTTTGGAAACTAACTCTGACTTTTTGCCTATCACTTAATATCTATCTTTTATACTCAATACATTTGTTTAACTGTTTTTCTTTACCAGTGAGTTTGTATGAAGTGTGTGGCACATCTGCTCAGGTTTGACAAAGGCTGGTGTATAACTACTTTCCATTGCTGAAGTGGTGAACCAATTCATAAATCCGCACTGCCCATCTTGAGCATTGCAAAACAGTATATCCTGAGGTACAAAGCTGGGGAGATTAGGCTCTGGTGCCTTTCTCTATGTGATTCATGAGTGGCTCTGGGAGCATTCATGCAATCTAGCTGGGTGTGGGGCTCCACATGCTTTTGTGCTGAGTGATAACAGCGCCTGAAGGGGTTTGCTGCTGGTCAATAGCAAGGCACTGAGAGAGACAGCCCAAGCTGGAGAGAGTTAAGGGGGCACAGTGGTCCCACAGTCACAGGCTGCACCTGTTCCTTTGCTCCCCGTAGAGTGCTCCTCATCCATACCAAGTCAGAGCTACCTCACCACTGAGGCCCAGCAGTTACCTTCCAGAGGGAACTCACTAGCTGTCTGTAGGCCAGATGCACAGTATTATGCCAACCCTTCCAATTATCAACAGGACCTTTAAAGGAGCCCCAGCCCCTTTTCTTTCTGCCGGCGAGACACAAACCCTCTCAAAGCCTATTTATATCTAGTGTGTGTATTAGCTGAGTGACAAAGGTGAGCATTTAAAGAATGCTCAACATGGGCTTCAATGGGATCAGAGTTAGGTCAATGTGAGGTTTAACTTAAACACTTCTGAAAATCCCATACATTCTATACTCCCTCCCCATTACAGATCTGGCAGGCACTTAAACAGTTGTTACTGTAGGTTCCACTACACCTGAAGTAGTACTGATTAACCAATAAAGCACTTGCTATCATTGTACCATGTGCTGCTTGCTCCTGCCTACACCCCAATATAATAATCCCTTTCTCTCTGCTTCGAGACCCATTTTGTGCTTATACCCCATTTTCTTCCCCCCTCACCCCTTTCAATTCACATTAGCCTTTTTGAATCCCCACACATTCAACTTGTCACATATTTTTTGTGATGCCAGCCAATAAAATAGAATTATTTGACACCACCATCAACGTTAATGGAGCCCTACCTTTACATGACAGTGAAGCTCAACGTGTTTGGTTGAAAAATTATGAATCCAAGATGATTAAGTAAGTATGAATTTTTTCTAAACAAGTTCTGCCATCCTTGTACTTTGGATTTCCAAAAAGCTGGTGCTCAATATCCTCTCTATTTGGTGCAGGTTTTAAATTTTCAGTATGCATGATGGATGTGGGCAGTCTGTAATTCATACATAGGAGATACTAAATGATTCATCCTTTTAAAGAAAATCACACTGTAAAGCTGCCAAACTTATTGAGACTTTTTTCATTTGCTATTTAAGTGTCATCGTCATGACTTGCAGGTACACAAAGGCAGATTTTACTGTTTGTGTCTATAACTTTTTTAAAATGTTGTCTGCAGTAATTGGTTCTCTGTTACAGATTGCATTGCGTATTATTTCTCTCTCTGTGTGTCCCAACTCATCTAGTTAGACCTAAGCCTGTGATGTACTTCTTTATTGGTTTAATATTGTTAAATTAAATTAAATTAAATAGCAAATTGTCCAAATGATTTACATGTAGCACTCTTTGCATTGTCAAAATTTTTACAAATTATGTATCTTATGGTTTACTTTTCCATTCTTGGAAAAGATACAGAAGCCATTACATTTCTTGTATCCAAGTTGACCTGTTATAGGAATACTTTCTAGCTTTTTGGACACATGGATCCCTATGATGAATGCTGTGATAGCTCAGAATTCTATACAGAAAACATTGAGGTATTTTGCTACACTAATAATGAGCAGATAATAAAAAGATACCCTTTGTCAGCCACAGAAGATGTAAATCTTATGGACTGCCTCATATATTCACAGCACCAGTGAAGCAAAAAGAGATGAATTTTAAAAATAACCATAATATCTATATAAGGCATTCATCTCTACAACCTTTTGCCAACAAAGAATAGCCAAATTTAACCCAGTACTGTGAATTTGGAATTAATTTTGAAGACGCTTTGGAGAATCACTTGATTATGGTCTGACACATGAAGCCATACAGAAATGTTTGCTAAGAGAGATTGACCTGACGTATACACAAGGTATAGACACTGCATGGAGAATGCAGCACAACACACAGAGAAACTGTCCCAAAGTGAGGATGATGCACATCAGATTAATGTCAGATTCTGTAAACATTGGTCCGAGCAAACAAATTTTAAATATTCTCACAGTGGCCGAACAAACCTTTAACCATATGAATGCTGTTTCAAGGGAAAGTTGTATCTAAAGTCCCGTAAGACAAGACATATATATGTTGTATGTGAAAATCTGTGACAACTTCATCAGAAAGAATAAAAGAATTAAAACTGTGCTTTGAGATCCTGAGCTAGCGATAGTGACGGTGACTATCCACAGATATCATCTGAGGAGAACTGCAAGTGGCTGGGAATCCTTTACAAATGGAACAGGACATGGTCTGCTGTTGCCATTTCCTCCTATAAGGATCATCAAGAGTTATGTAGAGCCAGGCTAAATATTACAGTATCTTCAGACACACAAACAGAAGAAAAAGTTGACGGCAATCCTGCACTTTGAAGTTGGAAAAAGATAAGCTATTTATGGCTATTTGCTATAGAGCTGGGTTGTCATCCACTATTGGTAAGGAGGTGGTTTAGGCACGGTACTAAAGCATCAGTACTACATGCACTTGACAGTCATGGAAATGACTTACCAAGACTTCCAGAAAAAGCTGTTATAGGGTTCAGTGGTGGCATGGGTCAATTAGTAACAATGGAAGAAGCGTGCTAGCTAAATTTTAAGACAGCCTACCCAGTTCCACATGCTCTCAGGTCAAAAGATGAACCAGAACTAGAGAAGTTAGAGCTTGAAGGAACCGTGAATAAGGCAAATCACAGTAAATGGGTAGTGTCAATTGCAGCTACACCCAAGAAGAAAAGGATTGTAGAGATCTTTGTTGCTACCAAATTAATACTTGATCCTATTTTAAAAGTAGGCAAATACCCCTTATCACATACAAGAGATATTTTTACTATGAATTGTGCATTAGCAGGTGGGTAAAGACGGACTCGGTTCATGCTTATTTACAGATCATGCCTCACTGTGTACACCCATAATGGACCTTTTCAATGTAATAGACTGCTTTAGAGTAGCATTAGCTTCTGTGCTATAACAAAGATCCACTGGAAAAGATCCCTGGAATTGTTTGTGTTGCTGAGGTTAGACATGCCATGGGGTCAGAGTAAACAAGGTTAAATGTAAAGTAAATTGAGAACTGTACCCATGTGGTGGATCAAAAGGGCCTACATAAGTTAGATGATAAAATTATTGTTGTAAAGAATGTCCCATGTCCTACAAACATTGCACAGCTGCATTCCTTGGAGATTAATAAATTGCAAGCATTTTTTGCCAAAACTTGCAACAGTCCTGAACGCTCTGTTTCTGAAAGATTAAATACAGCAGCAGCTAACCTGTGCAGAACTATTTAAGGAAGATAGGAATTCTCCTAGCACTTCCCCAGAGATTGGGTGGTGATGCCTCACCCCAATGCACAGGAGTAGTTATGTAACGTTCTGCCTGACAGCTTTGAAAGACCAGTTTTATTTGCATCTCGTTTGTTAACATCATCTGAAAACAATTATATGCAAACAGATAAAGAGACCCTCCATTTGGTTTGGGGGATATTAAGGAATTTCACTGGTATTTACATAGTTGACCTTTTACCTCAATAATAGACCATCAGGCTGACATCTTTATTCAGTCCCAGAAAAGGCATTCCCAATAATGACTTCTGCATGTTTGCAATGCTGGGCTTTGTTCCTTGGCAAGTACCAATATGAAGTTGGCTATAGGAACCCAGCAAAGCATTCAGATGCCTATGGACTGCCCCAACCACCATGGAATAGTCTAGGATCAGTTTGCAGAATACATTCAATGGATTTAATTAACATATCTTAAATAGAGACTTTACCAGGCATCTCTGCAATGTTGAAGTGAGTAAATGGAGGTCTGAACACAGTTGTATTCTCTCCCATTCTACTAACTGAGGACACAGAAAACTTGTCCCTACGTGGGGCCATTCAAGCAGTCAACCTGTAAAAGCTGCAACAAGTGCTGAAACCAAGAGATGGTTAAAATGAAAACTTCGGCAAGAACCCATGTTTGGTGGCCAAACATGAACAGCCCAATAGAAAAGTTGTCCAAATAATGTACTGTGTATCAAATGTTACAGAATGTACCCGACAAAGCAACAACCCACCCTTGGGAATAGTCAAGGATATATATAGATTTAATGACAGTGCATATGCATGGATTTCATGGGACCTTTTCAGAGCTAAATAATGCATTCCTGTAACTGATATCTGCTCAAAATGGCTGCATGTATTTTCTGTGTCATCTGCATCAGTGCATCTAACTGAAGTCCTACTCACTTTATTTACAAGGGGTTTCCAGTAAGAATGTTCAATTGTTTTCTTCATCAGAATTTCAAGAATTCATAAAGTTAAATGGAATCACACATCTAACCATGGCCACATACAATCCATCCCAAAATGACCTGACTAAGTGGTTTATTCAAATGTAGGGAGAGAGGAGTTCAGCCTATGAAATGAGAAAAGGGCAATCAGAAAACAAAACTGGTCAACTACTGGTCAACAAAAAACAAGTAAAAACAAGTAAAAAATGCTTCTTGTGGCAGCGCTGGAGAGGCACCACCTGTTTTGTAAGAAGCAAGCTCCCAATAAGCAATATACCATCTTACAGCAAGAGAATGGAAAATAGATTTTCATAGAGACCAAAAATGGGTCAGTCACAGTTAAGTCTGATGCTTTACACAGTAAACGATAGAGATAACAAAATCCGGTGCAGAAACAAATCTGTCACATGTAGCAAAACTAACACCTAACTCTAATTAATTTGTTATGAAAATTCCAGAATTAACACCGGTAACACTATCTGATGAACTGCAGAGATATTTTGTCTCTCTCTTCTTCAGCTATCCCTCAATGTGGGGATGATGTCTCCCCAAGGGGGTTCATTGGTGGGTTTTTAGGTGGCTAAAGAGCCCAATTCGTGCCCTGCAGATTTTCCCACAGAAGTGACAGGTGTAATCTTGGAGGAGATATAGTTATTCGCTGAAGTGTTGTTCCTTTTCTTTCCTCCTTTGTCGCTTTAGTATTTAGTATTAGTATTAAGTAGGGAAATGGAGCAAGACCCAACTACAGACATATCTTGATTTGATTATGATATCACAGTTCAGCAGGGTCAAGAAACTGCACCCAAAGAATCACAAACAAATCACCCAAGGACTTTTTAAAGCCCCACCCATTTAGAGAGATAAATATGCCTGCCCAACAGACAGATAATTTGTTATCCAATAAACTGAGATTAAATTTAAAGGCGTTGTTGCATTCAGGTCTGTGCAGTATTAAACTTACACACTTGTGATGCAAGGTTACTTACACATGACATATCACTGATGTATGACAGTGTTAAAATAAAAACAAGTAAAGTTAGTGATTTTAGATGAAGGAAAGTAAGTTATTGGAGTAAGTAATAGAACTCCCCCAATGGTATGTCTATAGATAGAGCAAGTCACAGAATGTTCTTTCTGTTTGTTAATAAAGTTAGTTTGAGACTGGATCTGAGAGTGATTATTTGTGTACGTGTGAGCGTTCATGACTCTCACTGCAGCAACTCACTCAGAAAGTCTTAAACTTACCTTAGTGTTCAGTAGACTCTGTTGCCTTTGGACTTTCACACATAGGTCATTTTCTGTGTATATTGGAAATGCAGCTTAAAGCCAAATTCAGAATTTGGGCAGTATGTGTCAAATCTAATTGCTGAGTTTTTAATTTGTTTACTTGCTCCTACTACTGAATAGTGCTCCAAGTACACAACACTAAGGCTATGTCCAAACTTTGTGCTGGAGGTGTAACTTCCAGCTTGAAGAGACATACGCACACAGTTTCCTCAAGCTGGAAGTGTAGATATACACTAATAAACAACATTCTCAAAAACTCAGTGCTTTACAAAAGCAAGTCAGCAAAAGCATATGGCCCATTTTGGTTTATGGTAGAAGTTTGTCTGTTGGAGGCACATGGAAGTTGAATGGCTTGCCCACGGTCAAACAGCAAGTCAATGGTAAAATCTCCTTATTCCCATACCTGTGCTAGCTGCACTGCACCACGGCTGCTTCTATGAAATAAAAGTGACAGTCAGTTTTAATTATCCAAGTGACCCAGATAGCACCTATGTAACGGTGAATGTTACTATTCAGAGGTAGTGAGCTGAAGGTAGAAAAGGGATCAATAAAGAAAAATGCAGAGTGCCAGGCCCTCCAGAAACCAAAACGACAATTCTGGAACCTTCCATATAGTCAACTGTCTTTCAGTCTCATCTCCTACTGCATGGCTCAGTTTAGCAACAGCAGGTTTTCGCTTAGCATATGTGAGTGAGTATGAGGTCTCCCCTCAAGAGGCCATGACTCAATTAAAAAGTTGCATTCACTGTGAGGAAAATAGTGCTTTTTCCTCTCTTGCTTGCTGCATTGCTGACCAATACCCAGGTAAAAGGCCTTTAGTTGCAAACTGCTCCTTCACTACAGAAATAAACACTGTAGGGAGAGGGGGGAATCTCTGCCAGCTCCTCAGCCAGCATAAATCAGAATAGCTCCATTGACTTCAAGGAGGAACACTGACATACAGCAGGTGTGGATCTGAACCTTTGAACGTTGTTTCGAATGTCTGCAATAGGATGCTAGTGACACTGAAGCAAAGTTTACAGAATGTTACTGAAATTCTATCAAATAGCAAAGTAATGACAGGGGATGAAAGCAGGAAAATATAATGTGAAGTTTTCAGTTTATAACATTTTCTGACTTCAGGAGAGTAAACCTTAAAGCAAAAAGCAGGTATTTTGAGCAGGCATTGGCCAACCCCTCACTCATTTTTCACATCTTCATTCACATATCTTCATTTTCTTTACGCCTCTTTCCTCCCTTCAGACCTTTATCTTTATTTTTGCATTTCCACCATTGCTGCAGTTCACTACACTGTCAGGAAAGCAGTTCCAACTATTTCTGCTTGGTCTTATCACCACAGCTTACCTTTTCACTTTGCTACATTCTTCTATTCTCCCTCACTGAATTTTTTTTTTAAACCAACTACTGCCTTCTAAGAGGTTCCTGAACAACCTGTTTGGAACAGTACGTCTAGATTAGACTGTTAATGACAATCATGGAGACTCAACTAAAACTTCAGCTGCAAAAGAAGGAAATAGCTTTCACCCCAGAGAGAAGGATGTGAGCAGCTTATCTTTTGAAACTGACACTAATGGCTCCCCTCAGCTATCACTGATTGTTCCAAAAGGAGTTCCTCCAGAAAAATCTTGACTGGGAAAGTCAAGTCTGCTTCCAGACATGGATCAACTGAGCAATGCAGGTTTAAAAATCTTAAAGTGTAATTTAGTGATTAGAATCTGGGAGTCAGGTTATCTGGATTTGATACCTGACTGTCACTGACTCACCTTGGGCAAATCACTTAACCTCTTTGTACTTCTGGGGGGGAGTTTGGGTGCAGGAGAGGGCTCAGGACTGGGGCAGAAGGTTGTGGTGCAGGAGGGTGTGAGGGGTATGGATTCTGGCCCAGTGGTGATTATTTCGGGCAGCTCCCAGTCGGTGGCGCAGTGGGGCTAAGGTAGGCTCCCTGCCTGCCCTGGCCCTGCACCACTCCCAGAAGTGATGGCACATCCCTGAGGCCCCGTGGGAGGGGGGAAGGGGAAGGGGGGTCTGTGTACTGCCCCTGCCTGCAGGCACCATCCCGCAGCTCCCACTGACAGCAGTTCCCAGACAATGGGAATTGCAGAGTTGGCGCTTGGGGCAGGGGCAGCACGCGGAGACCCCCTGTTCCCCGCCCATGGGCCGCAGGGATGTGCCGGCCTTCTGGGAGCAGCACAGGGCCAGGGCAGGCAGGGAGCCTGCCTTAGCCCCGCTGCGCCACCAGACTTTTAGAGGCCTAAAATCTCCAGTTTGGCTTCAGTAGCCTCCGGAAGATAGAGCTCGATTCAGGGAGATTGCCAGCAAAACTGGGAGGGTTGGCAATACAACACCACATGTGCTAACTGCTCATTCTGTACCAGGTGACAAAAAGCCTGGACCTGCATTTCACCAGCTCTATAAACATAGAGCTTTAGAGCTAAATTAGCCTCCCACAGCAGTATGCACCTTATTTAGTCATTGTATTTCACAAGGCTCTCTTTTATCATCATCGTTCACCCAATTTGTTTGTTAGAGGTAGGCTTTAAGTTAGTTACATATGCATCAGTTCCTTCACATTGCTCTTATTACAAACAAGTGATTTTCAGTAAGTAATATTTTTTCCTGGGGTTACAGTATCTCTCTGATTTATCTGTCCCAGATTGAGGTGTCAAATAGAGGAGGTTTTTGGAACAAATTGATAAATTAAACAGTAATAAGTCAACAAGACCAGATGGTATTTATCCAAGAATTCTGAAGGAACTCAAATAGAAATTGCAGAACTACTAACTGTGGTATTTAACCTATCACTTAAACAGCCTCTGAACCAGACGACTGGATGACACAGGCTAACATAATGCCGATTTTTTTAAAAGGCTCCAGAGGCAATTCTGGCATTTAACGGGCTGGTAAGACTAACTTCCATTCCATGCAAATTGGGGAGGCACGATTTCCCTTTACAAACGCCATGCTGACTCCTCTCCAACATGTCATATTCATCTGAACGTGTGATCATTCTGTTCTTTACTATAATTTCAGCCAATCTAGTAGGGACTTCTTTCAGGGAGCTGTCAAGCTTATGGACAAGAGTGCCCTGATCCATTCATTCCCTCTGACATGTTTGGCACTGGCCACTGTTGAAAGACAGGATAGTGGGCTAGAGGAACAACTGGTCTGACCCAGTATGGCCATTCTTGTGTTTTTATCCATAACCGATAACAAATGCCTTAGTCTTCTTACCCTGCACTGTGTAAATGAATTATGTACCTAGAATAACGTGGTGCCTACCAGATGGAGAGAGACTACTCTTTGCATATTAGGTGCTTCCTAGGCAGACCCAGTGATGTGAAAATGTCACACTGTTGCCAACCTGATGCTTATTTTGTGAAGTCTTCTTGTAAATAATAATAAATAAATAAATATTCAGTTTACACAACAGATACTTAGAAATTTTACACAGACAGTAACACAGCCACTGCCTTACTTGAACCTCAGTACCTATCCTTACATCCCTCCCCTGCACCCAGTCAACGCAGACAACATGAAGGTGAACCAGATTTCGCTTTCTCGGGCACAGCAGTATGACAGACAGATGAATTGCCTCCTCCTGGCAGATGAGGTAAAGGGCAGAGCTAATTATGAGGGACACACTTTGCCAGTAGAGGGTGAGAGAAAGAACAGAGTAGGAAGGAGCTGAGCCTGCCAGCTAGAATAGCGGCCAGCTTTGACCAAAGTTGCTCCAGCCCTTTCTAGATTGCTACAACTCTTAGTTTACATGGTAATCTAGGGGCCTTGTCAGCATTTGGAGAACAGCCTCCATTTATATTCATGTCTTAATTAATCCTTTTCTTCTGTGCCTTCATAATATGGTTCCTGTTGACATCATCATCTGTATGACCCTAGAGACATGCACCATACATTCTTGTGCTACACTGAAGTTTGCAAGACAGCATGATATGGAGGAACAAGCATAGGACTAGGAGCTCTAATCCTGTTCTGCCATTGACTTGTGTGGCCTCAGGCACATAATCTTTTGTCTCAACTTCCCATCTGTAACAAGGGGTGTAATGGTGGGCACTCACCTTTTGAGGGCCTCCTTGCAGCTGGGTGTGATATTACAGTTCTTTTCTTCCCCCTGCCCTGGCAACCTTGCAGGCTGCTGGCCAATCTTGGTGGGTCTTTCATGGCTTGGCCCTCCAGTCAAGTCACAAAGTCCAAATGAATTCCTTCCAGGGTAGTAAAGAGTTCAATAAATGAAAAGTCCCCTGAAGTTCAGCCTCAGGTTTGGGCCCCTGAAATTCAGCACTCTGTTCAGGCTCTCAAATAAACCCTGTCCCCTTCTTGGAGTTTATTCCACTGTGGCCAGTATGAGGACCTGGTCCCACCCACAGCTCAGGGTTAAAATCCAGGAGCCCTATAAACAGTAGTTACACATTGCTTGATTTTAGATTGTTGCTGCTTCTTCCCTGGGCTTCTTCCTACTTGGCCCCTTTTAGTATCACCCTTGCCTCACGGTTAAGGTCTTAGGCCACGTCTACACTACCCGCCAGATTGGTGGGTAGTGATGATCTATCGGGGATCAATTTATTGCATCTAGTGTAGAGGCAATAAATCGATCCCTGATCGCTCTGCCGTTGACTCCGGAACTCCACCAGGGTGAGAGGCGGAAGCGGAGTCGACAGGGGAGCGGCGAACGTTGATTCCGCACCGCAAGGACGCGAAGTAAGTGATTCTAAGTCAATCTAAGATACGTCGACTTCAGCTATGCTATTCTCGTAGCTGAAGTTGCGTATCTTAGATCGATCCCCCCCTCCCAGTGTAGACCAGGCCTTAGGTTCTCTCTCTCTGTCCCTACAAATCCAGCTTAAACAAACTGTGGCTGTCCTTTGAGCTGCTTTGGCAAGAGAGGAGCATCCTTCCTTACCCATCTTGTCCCAGCCAGGAACTAACCTGCTGAAATCCTGCAGCTCCTTTTATCTGAGCTTACCGAGCTCTGATTGGCTGCTTTCATGAGGCCTTTCTAGGCAGGCCTGGAGGGACCCACCTTTGCTGCTCCTTTCCTGTCACTTTGCTGCTTCTTGGGGTGGGTGTAGGAGGATTGTGAGGCCTCCTATAAGGAGCTGTAAAAGCCACGTATGCCCCATCACATTAGGTTACTACTATTCAGCCATCTACCTCACAGGGGTGTGGTACTAAAAAAATTAATAGCTTTGAACATATTATACATTATATCAATGCTAAGCGTTATTAATATTTGCTAGATACCACCAGACACCTTATCCTTGAATTCATTCAACATGCAGTACTCATGGAGTTAATTAAAAATACAGATTTTCACATTTTCTCACAACAGATCAAACGAGTGTCTCAAAATGGAAATGTAAAGTACTAGTAAGGAAAACTAGCTGCTCATTTTTCAATTACAGTATGTTTTAGGGATACAAAATTGCATATTCCCTTCCTGTACATGTTCCCTGCACTTTTTAAACACAGAACAACCCATTATTAAGCTATTAATCACCTCTTTCAATTAATTGCATGAAAATGACCCGGACTTTAGGAGTTGTGTTCCAACTGACAAGCTCACTGATATTTGGCAAGGTAAAGTTACAGGCAGTAGTAATTTGAGACAGTTGGGCTGTTAGCTGCTGTTTCAAATCTCAGTTATGCTAAAGATGGATAATTACAAACAAAACAAAAACTTGTGATCCTACATTAGTAAGTACATTTCTTTTTTACTTTATGAAATTTACAAGCAGTTTTTCAGCCACTGGATTTAATTTCCACATGAAAAATTGACCTTAACAGTATGAAGTATGGCTACAAGTAAAAACTGTGTTTTCAGTGAAGAAAATAAATGCATTTCCTGAACACTGGCTGTTAAAGCTAATTGATTTATTGGCTCTCTGTATAGTGTACTATTGTCTTTATACTCCTGGGACAAGTAAGCTCTTCAGAAGAAAACTAAATTCTGCCACACTAGAATGACAGCTGAAAGGGATTTTAATATGTGTGGAGCTAAAAGAAATCTTTCTAGCATAGGTGGAAACTAACTGGATGTACCTGTTGGCTTATTGGATGTGTATTTCTAATACCTTAATATTCTTGAAGAGTTAATAGTGTTAGTGGTCAGGTACTTTCTTTTAATCAGATTCCTTCCATAGGACAGTATTTATTCAAGCAAATGTAAAATACTTTTCAAAATAAGAGAACTATGAAATTCCCATTTTTTTAATTTTAAAGGAGTTAGTTTAAAACTCAGGAAAAATGCAAAGTTTAAGCAAAAATATTTTTCCTGTGTTAGAGAAAACAATTTTAAAATTCATGGACTAGTCAAATATTTGCTGTTATCTCCTACCCAAATTTAGGTTACTATGCAAATTAGTGTCTATAAGATGAAAGAAAATGGCTATAGGTGGACTCAAACCCATATAATATAAATAAAAAAGCTATGAAGAAAAACAAATACAATGAAAATCAATTCAAGGATGTTGTTCTCTAGATTCACTATTAAAATATAGTATTCCAGAGATCCAGTGCTGTCTCCATGGGAGAGATGCAGATAACTGATTTTTTCTTTTACTGTAAGGCATATTAAGGGACAAATTCTACTCTCAGCTATGCATGGAAGGGTCCCATTGATCCCAGAGGAACTGCCATGCATACATGAGAGAGTAAAACACAGCTGTAAAGTTGTGCTTTGCAGAGGAAGATGTGGAAAGTATTTAAATATGCCATTTACCCCTCATACTTTCTAAGTAGGTGCGAAGGGTGTTTTTATCTGCCACTGGCAGTTTCAGTGGGTCATAGGTCTTGTCAATGTCAATAAGCAATCATCAAAGTTTTTCAGAGGTTTACTTGGGTTTGGAAAGTTAAAGCTTCCAGGTCCAGGAAAGTTCATCAGGCCAGAAATCTCATTGTATTAGTCTTTATCTCAAGATTTCTAGACCTTTCCAATTGGTGGAAGGACCAAAACATCATAAAAATGGTGCTTCTTGAAATATTTTGCTTCCTCTGCTTATAGTGCTAGCTGAATGCAGGAAGTGCAAGCAGAAGCATAAGAAAAATACAATAAATTAATCTTACTTTTTGAGTTTCCAAACAGGCTCTGTATTTCAGACCCAGGTGAAAGGGAAGTATGCAAATTAGCCACCTCCGCAGAATGGAAAGGAAGCTAGGAAAAAGTGAAACAGTAACCAAAATATTGTTATAAGTTGGATTAAACCTCATTTAAACTGGTGGGTGTGACCACAGCCTCTCATTTAAGATAGCTAAGAGGCAGTTAAACTAGCAGTCCCTGCTGAAAATCAAGGCATATGTCAGTCCATCTATCCAGGAATTAGAACTGTGAGGGCTTCATTGAGTATGGTATTAGGTAAGGGGATGGGGGGAGCAGGAGAGAGAGAGAGACAGACAGACAGCTCAAGAGAAGCACCATGAGACAGCAGGAGCAGAAAGCACCAGCATAGCTGTGGTTTTTAGATGCTGCTTGTAATTATTAGAACTGGGAGCACTGGCTGTTGGGAGTCTGAAAGGACAGGAAACAGGAAGGGGGGGGGGAGTTGAGGAGGTGTAGTGAGAGCTACTGAGGGTGCAGCAGCAGCTTGGTAAAGAGGTTTCCACTTTAAAAATAAAGTCCTGTGGAAGTTTGTTAGTACCTTGCCTGGTTTCTACAACAATAGCCTGACAAGCACTGTAGCAGGATCCTGCAGCAAGGCCTAGAGAGCAAGCTTTTGGGGGTGCTGGCAAAAAGAGGTTTGGTGCAGTGAGCAGGGACACCCTCTGGTTCTTTTGATTCCTCCTATGTTCAGGAAAACAGAACTTTCTACATTTAATCTTGTAAATAAACAGAATTGAATTGAAGAAACATGACTCACTCATCCATTTTTCCTAGCTGGAACAACCTGCAGGACCCCAAATTTGGCTAGCTGCCTGGATTGAAAGAGCTAATATTTTCTAGCTGGAAGGAAGGGAAGCAGATAAAGTACTACAGATGGTTTGTCCCTATATTTTTTTTAATTACTGCTTTAACAGACCTACTAAAGATAATAAGCCACTACAATTCTGTGGACTAAAGAAAATGAACAAGTCTCTAAGGAGATAAGTGGTTGTGTTAATTTGCCATTTGTCAGAGGCCAGATTTTGAGATACCAGCCTGATGCCTGTCAACTGGGAAGAGGCACTGTGGTAAACCAAGAATTCACAGTCTTTCAGATATTCCCAAGAGAACAAGATCACTCCCAGCTATAAAACAGACGATTGAGGATTATGTTATAACCTCCTAGGGCAAGAAATCAGTGTGGTCACAAACTATCGTCTCTTAAACTGAATGAGCAATAGCAACAACTTTCCCCTCAAAAAATACCATAAATTACTATGTTTTACTTAGTGCTGCAGACATACAGCTACCAAACAGACTTCCTGGCTTCATGTGGAGTGGAGAAGACCACAGAAGTTGGGAAAGCAGGCTCCCGCTCCCCCCTCCTCCCCGCCCGGGGAGGTATATGAGGAAGCACTACCATCAGAACTATGTGAGAAAGCCAGAAGAAGAAAAAGAGAACAGATGCAAGTGATTTAGAAAATAAATAATTTTTTAAAATGTCCAAAAAGACTGAGGGGAAGAGGTAGGTGATCCTGAGTGAAGGAGAAATTCCTAATTACTAGAAACTTGGAGCCAAATCATCTATGTGGGAGTGCTACAAGGCTTGGAATCCACACACATGAAGTGGGCAGGGGCTGGGAAAAGGAGGGACAATCATTCTGCATAGGACTGCCATAGGGTGACTAGATGTCCTGATTTTATAGGGACAGTCATGATTTTTGGAGCTTTTTCTTACAGAGGCACCTATTACCCCCCACCCCGTCCCAATTTTTCACACTTGCTATCTGGTCACCCTAAACTGCCACCTCACAGTGATTCCACAGTCCTTGCTTTGTTACCTCCCCTCTGAATGGGAGAGGTGTTGAGTGCTGTAGCTGGCGGGGAAAGGGAAATCCATGGAGCTGTGTTGCCATGCCATGAGAAGGAGCCAGGAGACAACTCAAAGGCACAGGGCCTGCATAAAGCCTTGGCCTTGCCTATAGTGGGATACTGGTGTTTAGTGGGCTAGTTATGCATAGGAGCAAACTCCAATTACACACAATGAAGTGAAGTAAATTCTGCAAGTGCAAACTGCAATTTTGTAACTGAACTGACAGCTCTCCTTTCTGAATATACCTCCTTCCTCTCCCTAAATAACCCCCTCCTTCTACATCAAACTAGTAGTGACAGTCCTCAGTATAAATGGTATATATGTATTTGATTTCATTACAGTAACATAGGATACTTCCACTGAAAGCTTCCTTTATTAACTATTAATTCTTTTAATGGTTAATTCCTTAAATCATTAACATTTAATCAAAACCAAGTTTTAAAACCCTGACTCTTATCACAGTTAGTACCTATAATCCTTTTTTCCAGACTAGATGTTTCCAAATCATGTTAAATCTTTCATCTTCCTTCTGGTCAATTTCAAGGTTTTTACTGAATCAAATAAGGCATTCTTTAAACCTCTCTACTTGGTTTTTCAAGCTTTTAGTCACTTCTACTAGTCTAGATCAAGCTATCAAAATTAGGCGACCATTCTGCGTTCAGCCACATCAGTAACTCTTATTTTTTATGAGACTATCATAATGACAACTGTCTTATTATTTTAATGCATGTAATAATTTAAATGATAAGAACTGCAAAAGTCAGGCTATTTTGTTTTACGGACTATCAACAGCCTTATGACCTTGAAAATAGTTAAATTGTAAAAATCAGTGAGTCAACTTAACAAAAAAGCACATATCTAGCATAATTTTATCAACTTTGGCTAGCCTTGTGAAAAAGCAGATCTGTCTATATACATAAATGTATGCTTCTGATATACTTTATACTATAAAGAAAGTTTATTCTAGAGAGGTACGTTATTTGAGAGTAGCATAAAAATGATGCTGCTGAGCTGCAAATATGGTATGTTAAAAACTTTTTTAAAGGATTAGTTTTACTTTAATGATAAATGAAGTTCCTGAATATACGAATGACAGAACATTAACCCACAGTTAATTTTTTCTTAAAATGTGAAACCAAAGGAAAGGTAAAGAGGAAGAACAGTTAACCTCTGGTGACCAAAGGTGCACTTGATCTGTTATTTTGTATTCTATACTCTTCAAAAGAGCAATATAAACAGAATTATTTATGCCCAGCAAAATGTTGCTTAATTACTTATGCACCACTGTTTGCTTGTATTTTAAGCTCTCTCTACCACCCACAGGCAGACGTTAAACAGCTGCTAAAAGCTAGCTTTAGTCTTGCCTGTTTGAAATTAGCATACTTGAGCTTTGAAAAAACTTTGTTGCCAATTTACATATGCATAGAGACTGATATTTAGAATCACCATATGATATGTCCCTCAAGAGCTTTTCTTATTGCCTCCATCCTCAGGTCTCAACCTAGAGACTGTAAATCTAGCAGGTGATTAATTCTATACCCTTGAGAAACTAGCAATTAGCACTTGCAACCAGTAAAAAATTGTCATTTCAAAACCCTGTTTACTATGCCCATGTATTTTCTATGAACTCACAGTTAACTCTAAATAGATGTATATGGCAATAGATTTGCAGTCATTTCTGTCTCTTTATCTAAAATATAATATAGCTCCCAGCTAATCAACCTATTAAATATACTGAAAGGGATTAAATAATTGACATTCCTTTTTTATATGAAATAGCGAGATGTAGCAAGCATGAAAATACTATACATGATGTTTTATGTTACCAAACCTTAATCAGCTCATTTCAACATGATGACTTTGTAGGGTTTACCTGTTCTGTGTCAATTCTTATCTCTGATAGCTGAAATTACCGTACTTCCAGATGTTCTTATGCATTATTGAGGTCTTCTGCAGTAGATGCTGGAAAAGGTAAGATAAGGTTTTATTTCTTTGTAGTAGTCACAACATTGAGATCAAAGACAGTAAAGTGCAGTGCTTAGTATTGAAAACTATGATGAACTTAACATTTATTTTCAAGTAGCAAATCTATCATAAAAATGCTCATCAATCTTCAGTTAACTATTTCAAGTGTAATCCATTGGACTAACATTGAACATTTTTAAGGTGAGGGGGGAGTTTAATAAAAAGAACATTTTGGTACTCAGTAAATGTGTGCTAATCACCAGTGTACATAACACAGTGTAAAGCTATACTGCACTAGTTCAACTGAAAACTTGCATTGAAGAAAAAAAGCTGTGTGTTGAAATAATTTTGGAGATTACTTTATAATTCATAGGATTGGGTTTTGTTTTGTTTTGTTTTGTTTTTGGAGTTGGAGGGCCAGGTTTCAGACATTGCAAAATAAAATCCTATGTCACGTACAACTGTGATTTAAAAAGAAAAAACAACTGCTGCTTCAAATAGTACATGATGTACTAAAGTGAAGTGAAAATGTTAGTCCCTTTTACAGAATATTTCCATAAACCAGATAGAAGTTGAGTGAACATAAGTAACATTTTCATTATATTATATATATACATACATGTGTGCGGATATCCACGCACATCCATGATCACACAGAGAAATTATAGTGTGTAACTTCTATAAACCCACTACTAATATATAAGTCATATATTTACTGTATTTATCTTTATTAAATTATGTCTTTTTATTAGTGATCTTCAGTTAACAAATATCATTGCTTCCCAAAAAAATCCCAAGAAGTAACATTTAAAGATTTTTGAAGTACACAAAGGCAAAACTTAGTTTAAAGAGTTTGAAATCTACATATTTCCAAACTCTCACTTTTGTCTAAAAACAAGAAAGTAGTGGTTAATGTAAAAGTGGACACTAATGCAAATACTCATTTTTTCTGGTTGCACAAATCATTAGGTAGTCTGCTGCAGAAGCCTGCTAGACTTACTTTCCACTAATTACATCATCAGATCATCACACTGTTAAAATCAGTTGCAGAGTACTTGTACACAACTAAATCCCTGCTTCTAATTACTATTTTAGTCTCTTTTTCCTTGTGACATGTTGGTGATAGATCATTATTTTTTCAGCAATTTGTTCGCATTTATATGCAATATAATTGGATCTGATTAATTATTATGATTAATGACTGCAGAATTTCCTTGCGAAGCTATTAATACCGGTAGTATCAAATGAAAGACATGGACAAATTAAAGCCAATGGAGTCCTGTTGCTTGTACTTACAATGCCTAGGCTAGAATAACCCTTTGCTGTTCTGAGCTCTACAGTAAATGTGAAGATCTTATTTGGATTTCCCTACAAATCTGTGTGTTTTAAGTGATTTTAAAACATAACTAATATGGGAGCGGTTCAGATTTCATTTTTAGGTGAACTATTGTACTGTAAATTACATATCCATGAGTATATTTTTTAATGAGTTCAGCAGAATTACTGTAGCAGCATTGATTTAAAGCATGGAACTATAGAAAAAGAGAATAAGACTGAGAAATGCTTTTGAATAACCAAGTAGATTTATCAGTTTTTCAGGTATTTTTTGTTATGGCTTGGTTTGGGAGAGGTGGAGGTTTAGAACAAACATGATAATAAATGCAATTAATTTCTATTAAATGTCATATTACAAAATTTCCAAAGGACATATTTATGTAGTGCATGTTGTATTTTAAATTATACTCTGGCTTAGAAATAGGATATTACATGTAAAAAAAGCAAACAATGACTGAGTAGCTTAGGGGATCGACTTTCCTGTTACCTCTGGGACCTGACTTTAAATATGGCTTTGAGCAAACTGAAGAAAAATCATTTCAGTCTAATGGCAGTCACACACACACACACATATATATGTATGTATAAAATCAGATAGCATGAGTTCCAAGCAGGTGGCAAAAAGCTTCAGGGGGAAAAAGGTGTACAGAATTAGATGTGCTTTGGAAGTGTTCTGATTTGGGAGAAGATAGTGATTTTGCTTGAGTGTAAATCTCCAAATGTAAAGACTTTGAATGTGATTTTAATCTGTAATAAATAGCAGCAGCCCTAATCAAACTCTGAGCCAAAATAATGACATTGAGATTTTGGGTGCAATGTTACTGAGACTTTGCAAAGGAATTTCTTTTAGTACAAAATCAGAAATATAGACACTTGCAGGAGGAACTCACTATCAAATGAAAGATTTTTAAAACCTCTGAGGGGTCTGAGGGAATATAAAAGAGACAATAAGAATGCCTAACTTTAATGTTATGGTCAATACAATACAATGTTCCACAACAAAATGTGAGAAACGTATGAAAAGTGCATTGAAAAATTAGCAAGATTTCAAATATTAATAAAGCATACTCTATTTAATTTAACAGAGCACCTTAACAAATAGATCACAAAATAAGATGGCTTGGCTAGACACATGGAGCCTTTGTTGCCAGGTGTACCAAGATGCCAATTTGTCAAAGATCATATCAGTCAAAACCACAGTAGCCACATGTCTGGTGAACCTAAGTGATTTCTCTGAATATTGCGAAGTCATGTTACACAGTTACTTGTAATAAACTATGTGTTTTCTCATGTAGGTGCATACTGGTTTCATAATTCTGCGGCTCATGCTATGAGTAGTCTACATTTTAAATCAGGTATATTTCCTCTTTGCTTCTTAGGAAAAAAAGAAATTAATTCATATCAAAAAATCTTGAAAGCCCTGTGTTCATGGAACATGTCCATGCCAGTTCTTTATTTCAGAGGGCTGCACTTCATGGTAACTGAAAATGGGGAACAGACCATGAATGCTACTCAGTATTTGATCATTGCCCCATTCACACAGACCAGGGGACAAGATAATAGTAGGTATTCACACTAGTATAAGAAAAATGAAACAATTATTAACAAACTGATTAGTAACATCATTAAATGTTTGAAATACCATTAGGAAAATTAGTTTTGTGTTAAATTTTTCTGATGAAACGTGTAACATATAGTAAAATAATTTCATTTTCCAATAGGAACAACTAGTAAGGCAGAATCAACACAAAGGTTTACCAAGAAAAAAGGTTTTGTATCGTTTCCTTAAGATCAACATTTTTACCCAATCTGTGCTTCCTATTGCCCTTGGTGTTTACATAATGGGCCAGATATTCAGTTGGTGTAAATCAGCTTAGTTCCATTGAAAAAGAAAAAACTATGTCAATGTGGGTTTTGCCCGAATGGAGATCCAAAGTAAACATTAGTTTGCATTCTGTTAAACACGCTAGAGGCTCTTACACCCACTAAATAGGTGGGAAATCTCAGTGTTTTGATACCATGAGGGGACATTCATTTATTAATTATTAGTTGAAATGGAATTAAGCACACTATATTTTCAACAATACCAAGGAAATTACGAAGGAAATCATTATTCTTGCACAATTATGGGAAAGCGTTTCCCTGAATTTCAATTTGTTAGGTCATGGAATCATATTTGGATCATAGTTAGAGATAGAAAAGGCCTTATTGCATCATGCAATCATTTCCCTCTCAATGCAGGATTGTTCTCTTCAGTATATTTTCCTAGTGCTTTTCCCAGTTTTATTTTGAAAGGCCCAAGCAGTGAATTTCCACCATTTCTCATAGCACAGTTTCACAATCCACTACACCTCACTGTCAAAATATATGATTCTCAGCCTAAACGTTTTCCCTTTCTTAATTTCATCCCATTACTTCTAGTTATAACCCCTGGACAATGTGAAATAATTTCTCTCCAGCCTTGGTATTTATACCCTTTTAATATTTGACAATTATCATCACACCCCCTATTCTGCAACTGCCAAAGCAAACTATACAGATTTAGATATTTTAATCTTTCCTGATCAACTAATCCCTTTAGTTCCTGATCAATATTGCCAAACTGGAGGAAGGCCAGACAAAAATTTTCTGGTATTAGAGATGTACAGAAATAAATGCAATATTTTAGGTGTGGTATAATTACAGGCAAACAGGAGGGATCATTAACATAAATCTGCTTTGTAATATGCAGCCTAAAATTATATTGATTTTATTGCAGCCATAATTGAAAACTCATGTCTAATTTGCTGTCCACTATCACTACAAGGTTTTTTTCACCATTACTTTTTTGTCAGGTTTCTTCCTTCAGTTGAATCTGACTGTTTCAAATGATTTTTCCCATATGTACTTGCTTTCATATTTCATTCTGGTATTTCCTTTCTAGGTCCCCTTGCATTAGTTCTCTGCTCACAAATCCCTTCACAGTATAGCTTCCTGTGAGAATTTCATTAGTGTGTCATTAACTTGCTCTTTCAGATGCTAAATAAGATCAGTTCTAACACCACTCCCTGAACCACCCATTACACACTTCCACTCCAACTCAATACATTCCATTTAGTTAGGGACAGAGTCTTTACAGCAATATTGCTACTGGAGGAAATTGCTTCTATTGCTGTGCTAAATGCTCAACAGTGTTTTGCTAACTCAGTAATAGCAGAGGTCTGTTTGTGAAGCACTGTCAGAAAGCATCATTGAAAAGGACTCTGAAAACAAGAGGGAAGGTTAAGAGGAAAAGGAGAAAAGCAGAAGGGGTGGGGGAAATAAACTACAGCCATAATTGAATAAAAGGGGAAATGTTTTATTAGATGAAGTATTTGGAATGTGACTCTCATAGCAACACAAATGAGTAGCTCTATTATGTGGCTTGTCAAATGAGATCATATGGTCTCTGATCAGAAAGGGCATTACCACAGCTTACTTTTTTTCCAAGGCTGCAGCGCACATACAAACTGTGCAGTCTGAGGACTTCACTCAAACACATGCATGTCTTTTAGTACAAAGATGTGTCTATTTTGCACCTAAATTTAGAGGCATAAATGAAACCTACCCAGAATAAACAACAATGGAGCTTTTATAGTCAAACGAAAAGCTAATAGTTTCCCATCTTGCTAGATATGTGTAATATTGTATTAACTTGCTACAATGCTAGTTTAACGCAGAAATATTAGCATATTTCAGCTATTTCATTATCACTTTTTCAAAACTGCAGGAAATTCTTGATTGTGTTCAGCTGAAAAATACATTGGGGGTGATTCAGATTTCAGTTACGTTGGTGTAAATCAGGAGTAATTCCACTGAAATCAGTGTTGTTACAATGGTGAAAAAACAGTGAGAGTGAGGTCAGAAGAAGGCCTTATAACAAGCAGATTGCTCATGTAGTCTCATTGCTCGATATGTAACGGGACTGTTGGCCCCTTAGTAAAACTCAGTGGCGGGGGGAAGGGGGGAGTTGGTTGGCTAACTCCCAGTACCAAAAGGAAGGGGAAGGCTTGATGGGAAATCAGGACCCTGAGACTGACAGTCCCCAGGAACAATGGGGAGAGGCCAATGCTCCCGGTCAGCCTGATTGACAATCACAGAGCCTAATCACAGGCTAATCACAGAGTCAGGAAGCCATGGTGGGTCCCATCCTCCATGTGAGCTGGAATTGCCTAGGTCAGACAGCATGGTGCCGAGCTAAGGAGAGAGCAGGGGCCCAAGCTGAGCTGGGGAGAAGAGCTGTGCCAGATCCAGAAGGGCCAGAAAAGCAGCTCAGGGAGCAGGTCAGTGCTGGGAGCAGAGTCACAGAAGCAGCCACAGAGCAGACCTGTGCTGGGAGGAGAGCTGTATCAACCAGAGCCAGAGGGGCCAGAGAAGCAGCCCAGGGAGCTGGAGGCTGATCAGCAGCAGTGCTAAGGCAGAATAGAGCTGGAGTTGAGACAGAGTGGAGCTGAAACAGTCTGAAGCCGGGTGCAGTGAGCTGCTGGGGAGAGCAAGGGGGACCCTGGGCAGTGGGCCCAGTGCAAGGAGATCCCCCCAGCCAAGACACCTTGCAGACCAGACTCGGAGGGGGACTGTAACCCCAATGGGGTGGGGGCAACGCTGGGAAGAAGGGTCCTGCCACCTAAAGCCTGAAGGCGGGTGGCCACCGCTAGAGCAAGTGTCCGACCCACAGCATCCCTGCAGCACAGCAAGGGCCTGAGAAGGAGGCCTGGGACTTGTGAGGAACAGATTATGAACTTCCCTTACATTCCAGAGATGCTGCTTGTGATGTCCCCGTGCCACAGAGTGGGGTTATGTGTTTTCCTTTAACCTTTCCAATTTTTTCCTTATTTTTTTAAATTGATTACTGTTTAATAAATTTTATTTGCTTTGAACTGTATGTAATGATCAGTCGGTCAGGGAAGCATCCAGTGCAGAGAGAGCACCCCGGAGTAGGGACACCCTAGCCCCGCCCTAAGTGACCACAACAAGGATGGGGGTTGAGCCCCTCAGGAATCCTGGGACCAGCCTTGTTGGGATTATGAGGACTCTGCCACACAGGAGAGTGGAAGGGGAGCCCTTGAGGTCAGGCAGGCCTCTGGACAGGGGAAGTGGGAGCGAGGTCTCAGATCCTTTCGCTAGCCTATTTCACTGGGGTCGTGTATCAGCCAGGAAAGTTCCCCACAATAGCGGGACCATTCTCCCGCTTACACATAGCTGAATGCCAGGAACATTCTTACCAAAACATTCCATACGCAGAGAAAACATTTCCACAGCAAGCAGCTGGGCGAGCATGCTTTTATTAGTTTTGTAACACAAGTAACAAATTTTTTTTAAAAAAAAAAGAGGGGGCAGGTGATTTTAAAATTTTGACTCACTTTTTTGTTGCATTCCACATCAATGAAATGCAGTTTTCTTTCCAGGAAAAAGCTAGTTCTGCTACAATACCTCAATGTGTCTCTGCAAATTTCCACTGAGCAACTGCGTGAAAACCTTCAGATTTGTCCCTCCACTCTTTTTAGTACAAAGAACCATGTTAGTGGAAGTGGTAACATTCTGCCCATGATCAACCCACCAAAGTCTTGTAAATGCACATGGAAACCTGTGTTCACATGCGAATATTTGTGAAACAGAAAATGAGAGTTTGGTGTAGCTCTATTCTCTAAGCATTAAGAATGTGTTTTGAAAAAAGAAAAAAAAAACAGCACAGGTTTGCACTTGCATTTATCAGTTTCTTGATTTATCAGGCACATCACAGTTGCCATCACTCTCCACATTTTGCCAAGGTTAATTAGTGTCTTGGATATTAAATGACCCACTATGTTTACTCCCAGGAGATGATAATGATTCTGTGCAAAAAGAGTTACCAAAGGTTTGTTCTTCACTGTGGATTCACTCATTATTATTACTTCTATTAATAATTTGTATTCTGGCAGAGCCTAAAGGCCTAAACCAGAGCTGGGGTGGCACTGTGCTAGGCATTGTATTCACACAGAACAGAAGACAACCCCACTCTCCAAAGAGCTGACAATCTAAAATATAAGTCAGACACACAGATATAGACAAACAGCACAAAAACAATTTGTCAAAGGTACAGTACAATTTTTTTTTCCAGTTTTCCTTCCCTGACATAACAGTCCCTCTTTCCCACCAACTTTCTCTGTGTCCAGTTGTCAGCTAGACTTCTTCAGAGTCTTGGCTGAACCTGAGAGTCCACCTTCACTCCATCCCACCCTACAGGAAAACACCGGCCTCATTTTCTGAGACACACACAAAAATATAAGCCCCTAAACTATGAAAGGTGTCTTAAAGTTTTTTTAAAAAAACTAATTTGTTATTTGGTTAAAACTTTAATGCACTGTATTATCTAATTAATAAGGCCACGAAAATCCAAAACTACTGCATTAATAGAACAATGAGTTATAACCAAGGAAATCTATAACTAAACTCAAAATGTACCAGATGACAACATGAAACACTGTCAATGTTCATTCCCCACTCTGAACTCTAGGGTACAGATGTGGGCACCTGCATGAAAGACCCCCTAAGCTTATTCTTACCAGCTTAGGTTAAACGCTGCCACCACCAAAGTGTTACACAAAGAACAGGGGAAGTGCCCACTTGGAAACGTCTTCCCCTCCAAAATATCCCCCCAAGCACTACACCCCCTTTCCTGAGGATGGCTTTGCATACATAAACACAGACCCAAACCCTTGGATCTTAAGAACAATGAAAAAGCAATCAGGTTCTTAAAAGAGAATTTTAATTGAAGGAAAAGTAAAAGAATCACCTCTGTAAAATCAGGATGGTAAATACCATACAGGGTAATCAGATTCAAAACATAGAGAATCTCTCTCGGCAAAACCTTAAGTTACAAAAAGAAACAAAAACAGGAATATACATTCCATTCAGCACAACTTATTTTATCAGCCATTTAAACAAAACAGAATCTAACGCATATCTAACTAGATTGCTTACTAACTCTTTACAGGAGTTCTGACCTGCATTCCTGCTCTGGTCCAGGCAAAAGCATCACACAGACAGAGAGAACCCTTTGTTCCCTTCCCCCCAACCTTTGAAAGTATCTTGTCTCCTCATTGGTCATTTTGGTCAGGTGCCAGCGACGTTATCTTAACTTCTTAACCCTTTACACGTGAAAGGGTTTTTCCTCTGGCCAGGAGGGATTTAAAGGTGTTTATCCTTCCCTTTATATTTATGACACGCCCCCCAAATCACAGAATGGGTGAAACGCTGGCTGTGATTTCTTCCTGGAGCTCTAGGAGAAAACAGAGTTAATAAGACACATGCACCTCTAAATATACTACCAAATATATAAAGACTAACAATATTTTTCACATCTCAAGGATGATTTTAACCAGTTGATTCTGGGAAACTTTCACGGGAGAGTGCATCAGCCACTTTGTTAGAAACTCCTGAGATGTGTCGTATGTCAAAATCAAAATTTTGGAGAGCTAAACTCCACCAAATAAGTTCGTTATTTCCCGTGGTGGTATGAAGCCACTGTAGCGCAGCATGGTCGGTTTGCAGGTTGAAACGCTGTCCACAAACATATGGGCTTAGCTTTTCCTGTGCGTAGACAATGGCGTAACATTCTTTTTCACTGACTGACTAGTTGCTTTCCCTCTCAGACAGCTTCTTGCTGAGAAACACTACAAGGTGGAATTCTTGATCCGGTCCTTCCTGCATTAAAACTGCTCCCACACCACACTCAGACACATCTGTGGTTACTAGGAACGGTTTGTCAAAGTCTGGGGCCCTTAGCACAGGGTCAGACATGAGTGTCACTTTAAGCTGGTTAAAGGCCTTCTGACACTCTTCAGTCCACTGAATGGCATTTGGCGGTTTCTTTTTGGTTAGGTCTGTCAGTGGGGCGGCGATTTGGCTGTATTGCGGTACAAATGCCTGTAATATCCTGCCAAACTTAAGGAGGATTGGACCTGTTTCTTTGACTTTGGGACAGGCCACTTTTGGATAGCATCCACTTTGGCCTGTAGGGGGTTGATAGTTCCTTGACCCACCTGGTGACCAAGGTAAGTCACTCTGTTTAGGCCTATTTGACACTTCTTAGCCTTAACAGTTAGTCCTGCCTCCCTTAGGCGCTGGAAGACTTTTTGTAGATGTTCCAGGTGTTCTGCCCAGGAATCCGAAAATATGGCCACATCATCAAGGTAGGCGACTGCATATTCTCCTAATCCCGCTAGCAGACCATCTACAAGTCTTTGGAAGGTGGCGGGTGCATTCCGCAGCCCGAAAGGGAGTACATTAAATTCATACAGCCAGACATGTTGTCATAAATATAAAGGGAAGGGTAAACCCCTTTGAAATCCCTCCTGGCCAGGGGAAAGCTCCTCTCACCTGTAAAGGGTTAAGAAGCTAAAGGTAACCTCGCTGGCACCTGACCAAAATGACCAATGAGGAGACAAGATACTTTCAAAAGCTGGGAGGAGGGAGAGAAACAAAGGGTCTGTGTGTCTGTCTGTATGCTGGGTCTTGGCCGGGGATAGACCAGGAATGGAGTCTTAGAACTTTTAGTAAGTAATCTAGCTAGGTATGTGTTAGATTATGATTTCTTTAAATGGCTGAGAAAAGAATTGTGCTGAATAGAATAACTATTTCTGTCTGTGTATCTTTTTTGTAACTTAAGGTTTTGCCTAGAGGGGTTCTCTATGTTTTTGAATCTAATTACCCTGTAAGATATCTACCATCCTGATTTTACAGGGGGGATTTCTTTATTTCTATTTACTTCTATTTTTATTAAAAGTCTTCTTGTAAGAAAACTGAATGCTTTTTCATTGTTCTCAGATCCAAGGGTTTGGGTCTGTGGTCACCTATGCAAATTGGTGAGGCTTTTTATCCAACATTTCCCAGGAAAGGGGGGGTGCAAGTGTTGGGAGGATTGTTCATTGTTCTTAACATCCAAGGGTCTGGGTCTGTAGTCACCTAGGCAAATTGGTGAGGCTTTTTACCAAACCTTGTCCAGGAAGTGAGGTGCAAGGTTTTGGGAAGTATTTTGGGGGGAAGGACGCGTCCAAACAGCTCTTCCCCAGTAACCAGTATTAGTTTGGTGGTGGTAGCGGCCAGTCTAAGGACAACGGGTGGAATATTTTGTACCTTGGGGGAAGTTTTGACCTAAGCTGGTAAAGATAAGCTTAGGAGGTTTTTCATGCAGGTCCCCACATCTGTACCCTAGAGTTCAGAGTGGGGGCGGAACCTTGACACATGTGTGGTGAAGGCTGACCTTTCCTTGGCAGATTCATCTAGCGGTACCTGCCAGTACCCCTTGGTTAAGTCCAAGGTAGAGATGAACTGGGCCCGTCCCAGTTTCTCTAATAGTTCATCTGTGCGTGGCATTAGATAGTTGTCTGGGCGACTTACAGCATTTAGCTTACAGTAGTCCACGCAGAAACGTATCTCCCCATCTGGTTTGGGAACTAGAACCACTGGAGATGCCCATGCACTGCCAGAGGGGCAGTTCTATAATCTCCCGTTCTATAGCAGTTTTAGCTTGAGGAGACACCCGGTAAGGTTGGACCCTAATTGGGTGAGCATTACCTGTGTCAATGGAGTGGTATGCCTGTTCAGTCAGTCCTGGGGTGGCTGAGAACGTCGACATGTAACTAGTGCACAGCTCCTTGATCTGCTGTCGCTGCACACACCCAAGGGTCACGAAGAGGTTCACCTCTTCCACACCACCAGCACTTTTCCCTTCGTAGTAGACACCTTCAGGCCACTCAGCGTCATCTCCTCCCTGGGCTCTAAACTGACAAACCTTTAATTCTCTGGAATAAAATGGCTTTAGAGAATTAATATGGTACACCTTCGGCTTTCGGTTGGAGGTGGGGAATGCTATAAGATAATTAACAGCTCCCAGGCGCTCCTGGACCATGAATGGCCCTTCCCACAACGCTTCCATTTTATGGGCCTGGAGTGCCTTTAAGACCATGACCTGGTCCTCTACTTTGAAGGAACGCTCTCTGGCATGTTTATCATGCCAGGCTTTTTGCGCTTTTTGAGCATCCTGTAGGTTTTCTTTAGCAAGGGCTAAAGAGGTTCGGAGGGTGTTTTGGTTGGTTACAAAGTCCAGAATGTTAGTTCCTGGAGAAAGTGTTAACCCCTCCCATTGCTGCTTCACCAACTGTAATGGCCCCTTAACCGCAGCCATACACAAGTTCAAATGGTGAAAACTCTAAACAGGGATTTGGTACAGCTCTGTAGGCAAAGAGCAACTGCTGCAACACTAGGTCCCAATCACTGGAGTGCTCATTTACGAATTTACATATCATGGCCCCCAAAGTTCCATTAAATTTCTCCACCAGGCCATTTGTTTGGTGATGGTAAGGGGTGGCAACCAAGTGATTCACCCCATGAGCTTCCCAAAGGCTTTCCATAGTTCCTGCAAGGAAATTAGTTCCTGTATCTGTGAGGATGTCGGAGGGCCAACCTACCCTGGCAAAAATGTCTGTTAGTGCCTGGCACACACTTTTAGCCCTGGTGTTGCTTAGAGCTACTGCTTCCAGCCATCGGGTGGCAAAATCCATGAAAGTCAGTTTGTACTGCTTTCCTCTGGGTGTCTTCTTTGGAAAAGGACCCAGAATATCCACAGCTACTCGCTGAAATGGAACCTCAATGATGGGGAGTGGCTGGAGAAGGGCTTTGACCTGGTCTTGGGGTTTTTCCACTCTTTGGCATACTTCACAAGACTGGACATAGGTAGAAACATTCTTGCCCATTCCCTCCCAGTGGAATGACCTCCCCAAATGGTCTTTGGTCCTGTTCACCCCAGCATGGCCACTAGGATGATCATGGGCTAAGCTCAAGAGCTTTACCCGGTACTTAGTTGGAACTACCAATGGTCTCTGAGGATGCCAGTCTTCCTGGTGTCCACCAGGAAGAGTTTCCTTGTATAAAAGTCCTCTTTCTACAACAAACCTGGATTGATTAGAAGAGCTGAGAGATGGTGGATTGCTCTGTGCCGCTGTCCAAGCTCTCTGGAGGCTTTCATCTGCTTCCTGTTCAGTCTGGAACTGTTCCCTTGATGCTGGAGACATCAGTTCCTCATTGGATTGTGGACCTCGGCCTGGTCCCTCTGGAAGTGATGTACGGGATGGGGCTGTTTTTGTTGACTGTGAACCGCTCTCCGCTGATGCACTATGTTGGGGTTCAGGCTCCGGCGGAGCCTCTTGTGTAGGGTTATCAGCTGCTGCCAATTCAGGTTTGGTGGGGCCCTCTGGTGTTGGGGTTGCAAGTACTGGATTCAGTGCTGGCAATGGGTCTGGTGCTGGTTGTTCCTCCGGTTCCGGTTCTGGGGCTGGCACTGTCTGGGTCTCTGGGACTGGATCCACTACTGCTGTTGCAGACATTGGCATGGCATCCGGTTCCATCACCTCTGACCAGGTCCTGGTAGAAGTTTCCGGAACACAGCTAGGCATGACAGCTTGCTTAGCCTGGCTGCGGGTGATCATCCCCACCCGCTTGGCTAGCTTCACGTGATTGGCCAAGTCTTCCCCCAGCAGCATGGGGATGGGATAATCATCATGGACTGCAAAAGTCCACGTTCCTGACCAGCCCTTGTATTGGACAGGCAACTTGGCTGTAGGCAAATTGAAAGAGTTGGACTTGAAGGGTTGAATTGTCACTTGGATCTCTGGGTCGATTAAATTGGGGTCCACTAAGGAAGCATGGATAGCCGACACTTGTGCTCCGGTGTCCCTCCACGCAGTGACCTTCTTCACGCCCACACTCATAGTTTCCCTCTGCTCCAAGGGTATCTGGGAGGTATCTGGGCCTGAGGACCTCTGGTGTGATTCCGATGCAATGAACTGTAATTGGTTGGGGTTCTTGAGGCAGTTGGCCTTTACTTGCCCCAGCTCATTACATTTAAAACATCGCCCAGCTGACGGGTCACTGGGGCGAGATGGGTTGCTGGAGAACGGTGTGGCAGGACGATAAGGTGTCTGGAGTATTCCTTGATGTGTAGTTGGGGCCTTGGGCTGCCCCCGGTAGTAGGGTGTGGTCTGAGGGTGTCCCTTCTGGCATCTGCTCCAACTGTGACCAGGGTTGTTCCTCTCTCCTCCCGTTTTGTTCTGGCTTGTCCCAGCTCTCTGGGACTGCTCATATCGATCAGTATAAGAAGCAAGACTTTCTGCTGAGTCCATTTCCTTATCCCATAAACACTGTTTTATTTCCTCCTTGGACATATTCAGGAATTGCTCCTGAGCTATCAAATCACATATTCCATCAAACCTAGTGACACCTCTTCCTTGGACCCATTTATCTAACAGATCCTTCATCTGGTTTAGATAAGCCACGTTACTTCATCCAGGCCCTCTCTTAAGGGTTTGAAATTTTACTCTTTATGTTTCAGATGTAATTTGAAATTGCTTTAAAACCAAATCTTTGAACTTATTATAGTCAGAAACGTCATCAATAGACATCTTATTGAATATGTCCAGAGCTCTTTCAGTTAATTTTGCGACCAATGTGGTCATCTTATGAGCTTCAGGAATTTTATGGAGAGTGCACAGTCTCTCAAAGGTGAGAAAATATTCAACAGTATCACCGGATTCATCATACTGTGGACATAGTCGCTCCCATTTGTGGATTGTTGGGGAAGAATGGTTAGGTTTATCCAGTAGATTCCGCTCAGCCCTTACCTTCTCCAACTCCAGTTCATGCTTCCTCTCTTTTTCCTTCTCCTCCATTGCTTTCTCCTTTGCCTCCATAGCTCTCCTGTGGGCAACCTCTTGGTTTTTTTCTGCCTCTTTCACTGCCTCCAGTTCTCTCCTGTGGGCAGCCTCTTTGGCTGCTTCTGCCTTGGGCTCTGTCATGTTTGCCTGTTTGTTTTTAACTAACTTACACCCGAGAGTTAGAAATAAAACAAAACAAAATAAATAAATTTGGCTTGTCAAAAAAAATAGGTTGTGCTGTAACCGGATACGTATGTTCTCTGATCGTGATTGTCAGCCTACAGAAAAATCCTTTTAAAAAAAAAACTAACAACTTTGTCTCCAGGCAAATAGACAGAAAAACACTCTAGTTGCTTTTAGCTTTAAAAAAAAAAAAAAACAACCTATTCAGGTCTGTGAAAACTTGTGAATTTCCCTGCAGGAGGTTAACTACCCTGCCTTTAGGTAGAGAAGTTAAAGCTCACAAAAGCAAGCTCCCTCTTGTTATGCTTGTTGCTTTGTCCCCTTTTACAAAAACCTTTAAAATCTTTTAAAATCTTTCTGTGCTTCTGGTTCAAAAAAAATCTCAAAATGATTTCAAATTAATCCCACTACTCTGCCACCATGTCAAGGTTCCTTCCCCACTCTGAACTCCAGGGTACAGATGTAGGGAAGTACCAGCTTAGGTTAAACGTTGCCACCACCAAAGTGTTACACAAAGAACAGGGGAAGTGCCCACTTAGAAACATCTCCCCCTCCAAAATATCCCCCCAAGCACTACACCCCCTTTCCTGGGGAAGGCTTTGCATAGGTGAACACAGACCCAAACCCTTGGATCTTAAGAACAATGAAAAAGCAATCAGGTTCTTAAAAGAGAATTTTAATTGAAGGAAAAGTAAAAGAATCACCTCTGTAAAATCAGGATGGTAAATACCTTGCAGGGTAATCCAATTCAAAACATAGAAAATCCCTCTAGGCAAAACCTTAAGTTACAAAAAGACACAAAAACAGGAATATACATTCCATTCAGCACAACTTATTTTATCAGCCATTTAAACAAAACAGAATCTAACGCATATCTAACTAGATTGCTTACTAACTCTTTACAGGAGTTCTGACCTGCATTCCTGCTCTGGTCCCGGCAAAAGCATCACACAGACAGAGAGAACCCTTTGTTCCCCCCACCCCAGCTTTGAAAGTATCTTGTCTCTTTATTGGTCATTTTGGTCAGGTGCCAGCGAGGTTATCTTAGCTTCTTAACCCTTTACAGGTGAATGGGTATTTCCTCTGGCCAGGAGGGATTTAAAGGTGTTTACCCTTCCCTTTATATTTATGACAAACACCTACATCAAAATCTGAATAAGCACAATGGGCACACTAAAGCCTATTTATTTACCCTTGATACCTGTGTATCAGTGTCCATGTATAGTGAGACAGGACACAATACTTAGCATTTTATCATTTTTTATCTTCAAAGTAAGGCTGCGTGAAGTAATTTAAAGGTGTACCACCCTCTGAACACAAGGCTAGCCTTTTGATTTGTAAGACACAACACAAGAATGTGGTCTCACACTGCTGAATTAAAGAATTAGGCCAGGCATTGCCTCCCCACATTGGTGCTTTCTGTAGGAGGAAGAGATCAGGCTAGCACATAAATTGCCAAGTAAGCAGTTTATTGCATCACTTATTTTGCTCATGCATATGACTCGCCCTGATTGGAAGGACACATACTGAAAAACAGGACAATACAAAATGAGATCTTGCAGGAGCCAGGTATCTCACATGATTTGCTGAAATGAGTAGGAGATTCATGTGAGGTGTCAGTCCAGCTCCATTTTAACTCACCACCTTTCAGCGGTGGTCGTTACATGTTATGTTTCACCCTAAATTGTGAATTTTGCTTATTGCTGTTTTGTTACATACATGAATGCTCTTGTAGAATACTTGTCATGAATTAAGGGCCCAACTTCACTCTTCTTCCTAGTGGAGTGTTTCCATTTAGTTCAATGGGAGTCTATCAGAGCCCTAATTTTCCTGTTATTTAAATTAATACATGGACTATGTTTAGTACATGAAAAACAGGATTTGGAAATTTAAAAGCAAAGATTCATGTTTTCCAAATGAACGTGCTGCAGTAACCATAAAAGGAAAATATGTCAGGGTTTTAATCAGAAATCATTATTTACTGTGGCCTAGAATAGTCTCTTGAAATCTTGAATCTGCTTCCTCACTGATGCTTTTCTGGTATCATGCATACCTGCAGCTTGTTATTGCTCACAATCTGCTACTGATTTTTCCTTTAGAAAATAAAAAAAATGCAAAGAAGTTTTAGAAACATATCACTTAATAAAGTGACTTGTATGTGTAACACAGACATATACACAAAAAGGTCCAGATTTTCATCCCTATTTTTGCCACACTCCATAGCATACAAAGTCACTGCAGGGTTCAGTATTAATGCAAGTAGCTATAATGATTGGTTGGTGGGAGGAGGCATGGCGGTAAAATGAGGGAAGACTGAGAGAAGGGAGTGATAGGGAATAAACAGAGAGAAAGTATGTTGCAGACAGAAAGTAAGGGGAAAGGGAGGAGAGGTCCATGGATGACAACCTTCCAATCACAAGGTGCCCACTATCTCACCTTCTAATCCCACACATTATCTTCTGTCACATGGCCCACAGTGCAGAAGGAACTAGGTTAACTTGAATTGTATGATATATGATGTTGTTGCAAGATAAAGGTTGTTAAGGGTAATTGTCCAACAACAGAAAGACAAAGACCAGAAAGAACACATGCTGCTGAGTGCACTGACACACAAAGGCTTGGACTCTTGGATGGAAGTTCCATCCAGACTGCCCACTTGAAACTTTGTGGGGGGTTCAGTTTGAAGAATCATCGTGGGCTGGCTCCAAAGGGGAGAGGAGCATATTCACAGAGGGGACTGGAGAGCTAGATTGTGGTGAGGGAGGGAAGTATTGCCAGGATCTTATAAAATTATGCTTTCCTTCTTGGAGTAAGAAGTTAGAAGGGTTACTGAAAGCTACTGCGATGTATGTTATGTTTAATCTAGTTAAATAAAAGTTTAGTGGTTTGTCAAACCCTGAGGTCAGAGATATAATGAATCAGTGAGTTTTGAAGAGATCTGCGGAGCTTGAAAAGAGAGTAAGGAAAGGCAGCCAGGATTGCCCAATATTTACAGGCAAGTGTCCTGAGAGAGAAGCTTAGAGGAGTCAAAAGGCTGCACTAGTGACTCACAGACATGGTGCTGAACAAGATGTGTGCCCAGGAAGGGGCAGGTTGTGACATCATCCCCACATCAACAACCAATAAGAGAGAGAAATGATCATGAGAGATGATGAAGAGGTTTTGTTTGTTTTAAAGTTAATACCTCTGGAAGTTCCAGCTTGTCTTTATTTCTATGTTGCAAAGCCCATAACTAATGCATAAGAAATAAGTGCCAGATAAAGTTTACTACAGTCCATTTGTCACAACTAACCAAAAATACTTTACTCACATTTAAAATCTACTTTTAACTGTTTTTACTGAACTATGTTCCTAAGGAAATTGATAGGCAATTATGCATTATGCCTGATTCAAAGTGTGTTAGAACACTATTGTGATTGTGTTAATTCTCTGCATATCTTAAATCTCCCTTCTGTATCTTTCTAGATAGCATTAACCTATCGTGTGTGCAAAAGAAACACATCTCTAATCTGGAGATGAAAAATAACATCCTGAGAACCTTTTAAAAAAGATCTTGGAGCAGATGATGGTGAGATTATTTTGTGTTCCTATTTTCATTTTTATTAGGGGTTTTTCTTCATTTTTTATCATAAAGACAGTTGAGATGAGTGAGAGATCAGTTCAGAAGTTGGTAAGGAAACAAAATTTAGATCATATTAGCAGAATGGGTAAAGCATGAGCTTCATAATCTGCTAGCGCATTTTGCATTGTATTAGCAAAATACCATGTCATCAATCTCCTAATGTTTTTTTGTCTGACTCTGCCACCTTTTGGCTTGCACACCCTGAGGATCATAATTACAGCCACAAAACATATGCATTGCGAGCTTGAAAAGTAGGGAATAGAAATGAGTTTGATACATAAATCACTCACAATCTATTTTATTTTTAGCGTGTAAATGAGCATAGCCCTATTTTTGTTTGTTATAACTTTCTGAAACTTTTACACACTTTTTTGTACAATTTTAGATTCATGAAAGCATAAGGGTTTGATAACATGAAATGCCAGTTTATAATAGGTATGTTTTCGAAATCTGAACCCATTACATATTTTCCTATGACTGTTCAGAACTACTGAATAATAACTTGTAAGCAAAGAAAGGCAAGTTTTCCTTTATATTTCATGGTTTTGTTAAAATATTGTGCAAATCTGTTCTATTTGTAACAGGGATTCTTGTGTGTTAAATCCACAAACTATGAAAACCTATCAACCAAAATATTAATTTAAGGAACAAGGATTTCATTTTTTTACCTTTCAATTTTTTTAAGCCATGAAAGATAAGAGCATGAGTGGTCAGTGAGAACAGAAGTAAAACAAGAAATAAATATTGTAGAATGCTGAAGAAATCTGAACCAGACATCCATTATTTCCAAAAACCTAACATAAATAGAATTCTTAGACCTTAATCTTATCCTAATTTAAGATAAGGGAAGCTTGCAGAACATCATTTTGGCTGTAATTATTATCATCTGAAAAGCAGTGGAGCATTCTCTAGGGCATGTGCAACTAAGGAAGATTAGAGTTCACTAAGAGGCTCCATTTATTTCCGCCTACCAATTTAAGTATGGATAACATATTACAGTTCTGGAAGGGAAAAAAAAAAAAAAACTAGAACATATTAACATAGTCACGTCTCTCTCCTTCTCCTGAACTCAGGTTCTAACTGTACTGATTGCAACTCAATCATTCATTGGAAATGGAGGCCATAAGCTTATTTTATTGATTCTCTCAAGACGACTTTAAACTGTAGCAGAAGGGGTTCATGTTCCTGCTTTAAAATGAAAACAAAAACAAACAAAAAAAACCCCACTGTCCTGGTAAGGGAAGAAAAAAATGACAAAATGAATTTAATTTTATATTAGTGTGTTGTGTAAATTTCTTGACATGGGCAATAAAACCACATGCATATTCTCAAGGATGTCTAAATTCCAGTCGAGACCGATAACATCTGAAAATGGGAAGGAAAATTTTAAACATAAAGGGGCACTCAGAGTCAATTTACAGCAGCATGTAAAGATTCTAATGTATATGATTAAAAACGAGGTAGGCACTGTCTACCCTCGAGAGTCTCAACTGCTATTTTTTGATCCCAAAACTCCTGTCACTGATTTCTGCAGAAGCAAAGAGAACCTGTCAGTTGTTTTTCAATATTTAAGTAAATTGTAATGTTCTAAAGGGTAACATTATACTGCAGACTAATGTGTTAACTAAAAGTTTTAAGTGCTATATGGGACACTGAGCTGTCTTTGGGCTTTCTTCCACTGTGACTTATCTAAAGAATTTCTTCCCTTAATTGAAACTTAATGCCATTCCTCAAGACTCACTTCTTCTGTAACATCTGCGAGATATTTGCCAAATAATAATGGCCAGACACAAAAGAGAATATTTATATTTTTAAATGTATATATTTGGTTGTATCCTTCTCCTCCATCCTTCATAAGTTGCTTGTCATCTTAGATCATAAACTCTTCAAGGCAAGGACTGTGTCCTCCTTTCACATTGTAACTGCTATCAGAATACAAATTAATACATTATAAACAATACTAGCAATTAATATTAATATTACTAATAAGACAAGTATCCTGCATAGACACTGAAATAACTACAAATGTATTGATTTCAGTCTCAATGGGTCACAGTTGACATATTATTATGTACTAACTACTCTAATACAACACAGTAACAAATGTTCACTGAGAAGGGCAATGCATGCAATGCTCTCCAACATCTACCTCAGAATCTACTTGGAGAGATGGTGAGAGACCAAAGGCTCCTCTACCAACAACACACAGATGACACTCAGCTGTTAAGTCCATATTCCACAGACACAACCAGTGCTATCACACAATGTCAAAATGCCAGCAAGGGATCAGCTGGATGAGGAACAACTGGCTCAGACTAAACCAGGGCATGACCAAAGTGATGTTACTCACAACAGAGAAACAGTTTAAGAACTGGAGTACTTGTGGCACCTTAGAGACTAACAAATTTATTTGAGCATAAGCTTTCGTGAGCTACAGCTCACTTCATCGGATGCATGCAGTGGAAAATACAGTGGGGAGATTTTATATACACAGAGAACATGAAACAATGGATGTTACCATACACACTGTAACGAGAGTGATCAAGTAAGGTGAGCTATTACCAGCAGGAGAGAAAAAAACCTTTTGTAATGATAATCAAGGTGGGCCATTTCCAGCAGTTGACAAGAAAGTGTGAGGAACAGTAGGGGGGAAAATAAACATGGGGAAATAGTTTTACTTTGTGAAATGACACATCCACTCCCAGTCTTTATTCAAGCCTAATGTAATGGTGTCCAGTTTGCAAATTAATTACAATTCAGCAGTCTCTCATTGGAGTCTGTTTTTGACGTGTTTTTGTTGAAGAATTGCCACTTTTAGGTCTGTAATTGAGTGACCAGAGAGACTGAAGTGTTCTCTGACTGGTTTTTGAATGTTATAATTCTTGATATAGACTCCCTCCTCAGGCCCTACGCTACCAGCAGTCCTAGCTATCTTCGAGACACACAGACTTCCTGAGGAAACTACAATCCATCAAGTTCAGGCTCAAGTTCAGGCTGGTTATTACTTGGCTTTAAAATGTTCTCCCACCTCTCTGTGAAATCAAACCGTGGACAGAGCTTTCAGACTTGGGTGATTAATGTAGGATATATATTTCCACACTTGGGAATTCTAAATTTGGTGCCGAATTTCAAAAAATAGGCCAACAGCCTTCATTTTGAACATCTACAAAGTTTGGGCTGAATTCTGTGCTCAGGTATGAGAACGGGGCTTTAGTTGGAATCAGCAGGAGCCCCACTTGAGGCAGAATATGGCCATTTGGCTGCTCTGTTCTCCTCATTAATAAAACAAACACAGCTTTGGGGCAACTACACCGTATTCCCCCTTCCCTCTGTGGTCCACCGGGGGGCACACAGTTAGATTTCCAGGTCCCAGAACATACCTCTCTTGGGCAGAGAGTTGTGCCTCTCTCTCTCTCATGACTGAGAGTTTTCAAGGCTGAAGAGTTTCCTGCCTTACACTGTGATAGTCCCAGCAAGCCAGACTGCCTAAACAGGCCAGTATCTGCACTTTGTTTTCTCTCCAGATGCTCTGCCCAGTGTATTGCCTGCAGTTACAAGTTACCACATAGCTCTTTCTAAGCAAGCACATATATTCCTAAGGTGAAAGCATTACAGAAAAAACATTAAAACTAGTAAAGAACCTACACACATGCTAAAAAAGATTACCAAAGGTCATCTCAACTCCAACCTTGGGCTCTGCTAGGTGTCAGTCCTGTAAAAACCACAACTGGGTTTTCCCTGTGGTTACAAGTTCATAACGGTCTCAGATTCAGAACCAGAACACCATGAGTAGTTCAATCATTCCCTTATACAGCTTGGGCCTCATGTAACAGATGATCACCAGAAAATGGCCCACTCCTCAGAATGTAGCTTCAAAAGGCAGGGTATTTGCATAACCAGAGGTGCGGCATTTGCATTCACCTCCCCCTAGATATTCCACATGAAAACCACTTTAACATGTTTTGTTCCAAAGTCCATTTTTTTCTGGCATGTTGTTCAATGTAGTCCATGGAACTCCCAGACCTAATATCTATCACATCTCCAACCTGGAGACACTGCATACAATTCAGCTTAATACAATAAAGTTTTAAAAGGATATTGCAGAAATTGCCAGAACATAGACATTTGGCTGCTATTTTCCCCTCATTAAGACGACAAACAGAATCTTAAAAAAATTCAGCTATTCTCTTCAGGCACTAAAGAAATTGCAAGTTCCTTTTCTGTGCTATATATAGCGCTTAATAAAATGTATCAGTGACATGAAACTAACATCAAGTAGAAGTGCAAGGGTGGTATTATCACTGTATATGGCATTAATGACACCATTAATGGAATACTGTGTCCTGCTCTGTTGTCCACACTTCAAAAAGGCTATTGAAAAATTATAAATTATAAAGAATAGAGCAATGAGAATGATTTGAGATTTGTAAAACATGCCTTATATTGAGAGACTTACAAGCTCAATCTATTTAGGTTCTATCCAAGAGAAGATTAAGAGGCGCCTTGATCACAGTTTACAAGTACCTACATAAGGAGGAGATTTCGGATAGTAAAAGGTCTTTAATTTAGCAGACAAAGGCTAATGACATCCAATGGCTGGAAGGTGAAGCTACATAAATTCAGACTAGAAATAAGATGTACATTTTTAACAGTCAGGGTGATTAGCCATTCGAACAACTCATCTAGGAACATGGAGAATTCTCCATCATTGGAAAATCTATAATCAAGTCTGGATATCTTTCTTGAAGATATGCTCTAGCTCAAACATAAATTATGGACTTTATGCACAAATTATTGGTGTGGTTCTGTGGCCAGTGTTATGCAGGAGGTCAGACTAAATTATTGTAATGGTCCCTTCTGTTCTTACAGCCTACAAATTAGCTTCAGTTAAAATGTTGTGTCATTCAGCATTGATATAAACTTCAATACTAAAAAGCTCAAACTGAGGAAGTTTGACCCATATCTCAGGAATCTGATAACATCACAAATCACTGAAGCTTCACATTGTAGCTACCAAGATGTAATCAATTCCCCCAGATACGCAGGCAGCCTTATACGGTAGCTCACTGTTATCTGTATAGCATCCCATCTGAATATCTATGAAGAACGAGGGAGAAGGAAATGTTATTCACCCTGTGCAGTAACTGTAGGTCTTTGAGATGTGACCCCCTTGTGTTCTACTTCAGATGCACATGCACCTCTCAGGCCCTTAACTGGAGATTTCTAGCTAGCAGTGTCCATTCGGCCCGCACATGCACCCTCTGCCTCCTCGTGGCAGATACCAAGGCTGTATAGGGATGCACAGATGAACCGCTCTCGAGTTCCTTCTCTACTCGGTCATCCCTTAGGGAACAACCAAAGCAGAGAGGAAGGAGGGCAGGTAGTTGAGCCCCAATAGGGGCACATATCTTGAAGAACTATAGTAACTGCACGAGGGAGTAACATTTCCTTCTTCTTCAAGTAGTGTCCCTATGGGTGTTCCACTTCAGGTGACATCTGAGCAGTATCCCTAGAAGGAAGAGGGAGCTTCTGGAATAGGGTCCAGAACTGAAGACAATACTGCACAGTCAAGTTCCACATCAGACCTGACAACATGGAGCAGGGTGTATTGCTTTGAAGACGTATGGACTGAAGTCCATGTAGCAACTCCACGTACCTGAGATATTGCAACATTCTTCAAAAATGCAGTAGATGTTGCCTGGGATCTAGTTGAATCTGCTCTCACCCACCGCAAGACTGAGCACCTGCAGACTCATAATAGGTAGAGATACAACCAGATATCCATTTTGAAAACCTTTGAGCAGAAATAGGAGCCCCCTTAGATCTATCTGCGAAGGATACAAAGAGTCTAGGCAATCTCCTAAAATGCTTGGGTCTATCTGGATAGAATGTTAATGCCCTCCTAATGTCCAAGGTATGGAAATAGGATTCCTGCTGAGAACTACAAAGCGTCAGAAAAAATACTGGTATATGGATAGACTGAAAATCCGATGTAACCTTCTGGAGGAACTTAGGATGCAGACATAGAGAGACCTTATCATTAAATAACTGGTAAAGGGGGATCTGCCATCAAGGGTCCAGTCTCCCAAACCTATGGGCCAATGTGATGGCAACTAAGAAGGCCATCTTCATGGATGAATGAAGTATGGAGCAGGTCATGCTGGATTCGAATGAAGGTTTTGTGAGGTGGTTGAGAACCAGGTTGAGACCCCAAGACTGCATGGAGTGTCTAATGTGTGAGAAGAGATTATGTAGACCTTTAATAAACCTGGACCATACTAGGTGAGCAAAAAGGGAGAATCTCTCAACCAGGGAATGACAGGTTGATATGGCTGACAGGTGTACCTTGACTGAACTGACGGATAACTCGGATGTCTTTAGACTCAGCAGGTAATCTAGGATGAGGGAAAGAGGAACTGATTCTAGCCGGAGCTAACAATGACTACACCAATGGACAAATATCTTCTGTTTCTGCAAGTAAGTAGTGTACTTTCTACTGTTTAATAACACCTGCTGTACCTCAATAGAACAGGAAACCTCTGTTGCTGAGAATCACCCAGCAGTCATGCCCTGAGGCATAGAACTGCCTGGTTGGGGTGAAACATGCAACCCACATCCTGATACAGGAGATGAGGAACAGTCAGGAGGCTGATCGGCAATTGGACACAGTTGAATCAAATAAGGGTACGAAGCTTGTCTCGGTCAGGTAGGTACAATGAAGCCTTGTTCTGCCTGATCTTGTTCATCACCTTTAGAACTAGGGGTGTTGGGGGAAAGGCACAGAATAGATAGGAGAAAGGCATTCCTCAGGAAGCAGTGACCTAAAGCACCCTGCTTTGAACAGAAGAGAGGATACTTCCAGTTCTCAGAGGTGGCAAAAAGACTGATCTCTGACAGTCCCCATCTCTGGAACATGCTGTGGAGAACCTGAGAATCCAGCTCCCATTCATTGTCCCCACAGAAGTGCGTGCTGAAGGCAATGGCTGTGGCATTCTGGCTGTCTGGAAGGTAGACTGCTGAAATCTGGATATGATGGTTATGTGCCAGTTCCACAGCTTTATCGCTTCAGTGCACAAGGAGGGGGATCTTGCTCATCCCTGCTTGTTGTAAAACAGGAAAAACATGTTTCACGTCATAACCCTGATTGTTTTGCCTCTGATGAAGGGCAGAAAACAGAGGCAAGTGTTCATGACTGCCCTGAGCTCCAGCAGGTTGATGTGGAAACTGGTTTCATGGACTGTCCATCTGCCCTGAACCGTGCGGGTGTCAAGGTGGGCCCCCCATCCTAACACGAATGAGTCGGTCATTAGGGTAAATGATGGAGTTTGGAGATAGAAAGGGATAGATGTGGGGTTGCTCCTTTCACCAGTTTAGAGAGTTCTTTACATGCAAGGAGATCGTCACACACTTGTCAAAGGTGTCCCTGGTTGGAGAACAGGCAGTTCGTAGACAACTCTGGAAGCAGCGGAGGTTCAGCCTTGCATTATTGTTACAAAGGTGTAAGCTGCCATGTGGCCAAAAGTTGGAGACACTGTGGCCCATCTGGATGGGCTTTCCTGAATTGCCCCTACCAGTTCTGACAAGGTCACAAATCCGTCTAAAGGGAGGTACGCTCTGGATGTCACTGAGTCCAAGCACAGCCCTGTAAACTGTGCCAGTGCTATTGTGGTTTCCTTTACATTCAGCTGTAGCTCCAACTCTTGAGACAGAACAAGGGCTTTCTGTGTGGACGATAACACTGTCTCAGAAGAGCAGTCCTGCTGAAGGTAAGCCACCACTACAGCTAGAACCTTTGAAAACACCCACGGGACCCAGGACAGACTGAAGGGGAGCACTCGGTACTGGAAATTATCTTGACCTATGCTAAATCATAGGTATTACCTGTAAGATGGGTGTATACCTATATGGAAGTAGATGTCTTGTAGGATGATGGATGAAAACCAATCCTCACTCCTCAAGTGAAGGAATTATAGTTGCTAGAGTCACTATCCTGAACTTTTGAGGCTTCATGAACTTGTTCAGCTGTCTTAGGTCTAAGTTCAGCCTCCAACCTCTGTCCTCTTTTGGTACTAGGAAGCATTCTGAGTAGAACCCCATGCCCTGTAACGGGGAGGGACCAGTTCTACTGCTCCTAGTCAGAGGAGAGAGTCTACCTTTTGCCTTAGTAGAAGTTTGTGGGGGGGGGTCCCTGAAGAGGGACGGGGAAGGGAAGAAGTGACAAAAATTGCATAATGTAGCCCAATGTTATGACATCCAAGACCCACTGGTCTGTGGTGATCCACTCCTAAGCCTGGTGGAAGTGAATAAGGCAGTCCCCAGAGGGTGGGAGGTGAGCTAAAGGGAGTAACTATAAATTCAGAGGAGTGGGAGGATTCGAACCCTCGACCAACCCATCAAAACTACAGTTTAGAGGACACCTAGGTGATTGCAGGGGGGCAGATAGGCAGTCCTCTTCCTCTGGAACTTACTGACTTACTTACGTCTTTTTCTGTGCAAGAGAGGCAATGGCAGAAGCCTGGTGAACCAGGCACACACCAGCAGGAGTTGACACGTCTCCCTGGGGAAAACAGAGGGTAAAACAGCCCTCTCACTTAAAACTAACTATACTAAATGCTAAACAGTAACCTACAACTATAAACGAACTAACTTTGTAGAGAAGAGAAAAGGCTGAGCTCATGCTAAGCGGAAACACTAGTGTTCCATCTCAGGCCAAGGCAGCAGAGACGGAACAGAGGGGAGTTCGCTTGCGCACCCTCATATAACCTCAATGCCTGCCGCTAGGAAGCATAGGACATATGCCTGGGCTGAATGGACACTGCTAGTTAGAAATTTCCAATCAAGGGCTCGAGAGGTGCATGAGCACCCATAGGGACACTAGTCAAAGAACAGGAGAATTTATATAGCTTGTTAAAATTTTTCAGGAGAATTTGTATTATTGAGTTTTGAATTAATTTGAAACAGTACATATATTATATGTTTATAGATCTGTTTGATAACATAGAATAACTGTTTGATAACTAGAATGTTTTATAGGGTTTTAACTCTGCCATAGCGATTACTATCTGCTGGGTTGCTGATGTTGATGGTGCTCAGGTTTATACTTTATATAGCTATCAGCTAGGCATTCTCAATGAAGAGCTCACACCTCTGGAATCTGGCTCCAAATTTGGCAATAGTCTACAAACTATTTGTTTAGCCAGGCTTTTGATGTTTTTGCTTTGTTTTTACATGGGGTGCTATTTCATAAACTCAAGATTCCTATGCCATCTCCAGCATGCACCAGTCTGCCATGTATACTGTGTCCCTTTACCATGTGTTTGTGTTTGAACTGGATTGTAAACTCCTTGGGACAGGACCATATCTTATTTGTCTGTAAAATACCCAGTAAATAATGAAAAATAAAGTACAAGAAGTTCCCAAATTCTACATAGTAAAATGATCTTCCTTTACATTAATATTAACAGTTAATTTCTTTTCTGATAAAACTGCCAGTCAGGCAGTTTCAATTAGAATCATCATTTAAACTTAAAGAATAAAAATAAAGTATTTTAAGCAACTCACCAGCACATGAAGCCATTAAAACTAATGACACCAGAGGTGGTCAGCACACACTTCAAATTTCACAGATTATTTGCAAATAGAAAAAAATGAAGACAATTCAGATGGGTTACTGCTGCAGTTGAAGCACACTGCTTTCAAATTTCTTTGAAATTTGGAAATATGTGAAAGGGAAGAGCTAGAAATACCTCAACATATCCCTTGAGCATGGTTCATAGCCCCCAACATGCTGTCTTGGTTTTATAAATTAGAAATCCTGTCATCTCATCATAGAGACCAAGAAAATTGTGGCAAACTTTATCTGTTAAGTGAACCTTAATAACCCTAACTTTAACTTCAAGAAAATTACACTTGGAAACATTTCACAGTCTTGCAGGTTGCAGAAGATACAAAATGCGTTATTTTTCCCCCTTTCTCAAAGAGTTATTAACCCTCCCTACTGAGTCTCAGAGACCTCAAGCAATTGTAGTTTACTGAAAATCACATCCAGTTATAATGATCATGTTTCCATTTATTTTGGCAAAATATTTTCAGCAGCATTTAGGTCACAAAACGGATTTACAACTTTAACAGTTAATTGGCAGTAGCTTTAATTCTAAAAAATGTGACTGTTATAACTACAGTAAAAAATGTAACTGTTATGACTACAGAGCAGGCATTGGGCTCTTATAAAATAATTCACAAAGGCTCATTTCTGATTAAACCTTTATTACAACATCCAACTACCCTATACACTTGAAAGGGAAAACAATAGATATTGGGTTTAACAGTAAGAAGCTGCCCCCTTGACCTGTTTGCTGCCAGGATTTGTCTTGAATATTGCAGTTTGAACCTTGGCATACCATGACAGTTTCAGAGTGCAAACAGCTCTGATGCAAGACCAGTCACAATTGTGTCTTAATGGTTTCAGCATTGCAAACTCACATGATCTTATCACCAGTTTCACAATATTTGGTGTTTTTTTTAAAAGCTCCAGCTCCTGGAGTCATGCAAATATGAGAGAATCTCAGTTTTCATGTAAAAAAATGTTTCTAGCCCTCATGATTCAGAAGAAAAGCTTGAAAATATGAGAAGTGTACCCTAAAAGTTCAAACACCATAAGGCAAATAAAAAGAACCCAATGTGTTATCTATATTACTGTATTTTTAAAGTCTCAATCTTAGTATTTTTGGGGTGGCTGATTCATTTATTCTTTAACATTTGGGGGTTGGCCATACTGTAGTTCTACCCCGTGCCAACAAATGCTGAGCTCAACAGTGTACCATGCCACAGACCTGAGTTCAAGAACCACATGAGGAACCTAAGCAGCAGCATGCAAGGATCCTGAATGTGAAACTGAGCTTGGTCCATCAGAGGCTATGCAGAGTAGGAATGGTCGAGGGTCAGTACCTTTCACCACACTTAAGCAACTCACATGCTGCATCTAGGCCTTCTGATGCCTATGACATGAGTACCTTTCTGAGGAGGAATCATACAGAGAAAAAATAGGGTTTTTTACCAAAATATTTGCAGATTTTACTGTAATTAAGGAAGTTCAGCACAGATGTACATACATGCAGCTCCTCTGAAATACAGTTTTAAATGTGTTTCTTTTACCCAATACAAAGTAAATGTGACATTCCCTGATCAGAACTACCTTTCTCTCCCTGTCCATTCAAAACCAAAACTCTGTCCATCTCTCCCCATCGGTAACTCCCCTTAACCTTCTTTACCTGTGTACTTTATTAACAAGATCAGAAACAGAGATGGGCTACAGCCAGGTTGCAAGTCCTGTGCTTTGCTCTGTAAGTACAACAACATGGCAATTTTATACCCAATTCTACTCGAGACAAAGAGCACCAAAACTATTTGTCAAAAATACATAATTCTACATGTTTATTTTCTTGGGTTAAAAACTGTGGGGTTCTTGGGTTAAAAACTTCCTCAAGGAAGTTCTTATGCAACTAAATCAGTGGTTCTCAACCTGCGGCAGCCTGGCCTAGTAGCCAGAGTCAAATAGGGCCACCCTTCTGCGTGGGGCAGTGTCACCTAGTGGCTGGAGTCAATGGGGCTACCCATTTGTGCAGGGCAGCGTGGCCTAGTGGCCAGAGTCAATAGTGCAGCCCTGCTATGCCAGGCAAGGCGGTAGGGTCTAGGTACTGAAGTGAATAGGACTGCCCTTCTAAGCAGAGCAGTATGGCCTGGTGGTCAGGCAGGATGTGGGCTGCCACCAAGGGGTGGGTTGGAAGCTGGGAGACCCGGGTCCTCCCTACTCCACCAGGTTCCAGCCTAGAGCCCTATCAGTGGCAAGTGTACCCCTTGCTGGGTCACTGGGGATCCATCCAAAATACACTGGGCCAAACCCCAGTTCCACAATCAGATCAATATCTAGCTTCCTGGGCTACTTCCTACTGTCTTCCTGTGTTGTAGACCACAGGTCCTTTGGATCTCTGGGGTAGCTGACCAGCAAAGCTCCCAATGACTCCTTCCCTTGTGGGCCTCCACGGGCAGCCAGGTATTTGCCTGGGTCTCGGCGTGCCTGGCCTCCATGGTCTGGGGCTCTGGAGTAATTCCCATTTACTTCAGTGGAGTCACTCCAGATTTACACCAGTTTAACTAAGAGCAGAATTTTGACTCCTAATGTTTTCCTCCAGAGTTGCAAAAAGAAAAGGAGTACTTGTGGCACCTTAGAGACTAACCAATTTATTTGAGCATGAGCTTTCGTGAGCTCACGAAAGCTCATGCTCAAATAAATTGGTTAGTCTCTAAGGTGCCACAAGTACTCCTTTTCTTTTTGCGAATACAGACTAACACGGCTGTTACTCTGAAACCTCCAGAGTTGCAAACTCCAAATGCAACTGCTATTTCCTGGCCATACCTAGGACTAACAATTCGACCAAACAAAAGAAAATGGCCCTCTTTTTTATGCCTGTTCATAATCCAACATAAAGAATAAAAATCACAAAACAAAGAACATTTGAGAAAATGATATTAAGATAAAACAGCATCTCTAATAATAATACCACCTAGCTTGCATTTAGTGCTTTTCATCAGTAGATCTCAAAGCGCTTTACAAAGGAACCTCTCCTTTGGGGTAAACGTATGAAAGCAGTATACCCCTGTGACATGCTTTGTGACAGCCAGTGCCAGTGCTTGGGGTTGGGCGGTGGGGGGGGAGGGGGGAGGGGAGAATAGGGAGCAGCTTCTATGGGGCTACTACATCTACTCCCACACAGGGGACGGGCAGGCATGGGGAGGTAACAGACCAAGACTTGGCTCTCCCTTCCCAACACTCTGGCTAGAACAGCTGCAGTGGTGAAGGAGGATGTAATCTGCTACTGGTATAAGCCAGTAGCAACCCCTAGGGCCGGGGGGGAGCCTGGAGAGACCTGTGATTCTCAAAGTCTAGGGGCAGGGCAGCTATGCACTTTTTCTTTACTTAAAGCAGATTATAAATTTACAATCTAGCTCTTAGCAAATGCTCTTTTGTAACCTTGTCAAAGTGGTCACTGCACGAACATATTGCATGGGATTATCAAATTGCAGTAAAAGATAGCAATTCCACAAAACTATTCTAAAGAATATTTCTGTTTGAATTTCATGGTTGCAGGGCTGAGGTAAATATCCCCAACTCAAGTTTTCTGTAACCTTGATCTATGGAATCACAGATGTACTGCACTCAAGAGTATAATATAAATACATTTCCCTGCAAATAATAATATTCCATTAAATGCACAAAAATTAGATCTATAAATATACATTACAATATATTAAAAGGGTGTCAACTTTGAGTTAGGAAGTCAAAAGCAAAGAAGAAATTCATATATCCTGACCATACCAGTACTGTGAAACACAGCCCACACGTGTGCAAAAGGACTTACTCTCTTTAAACAAGGGAGTGGCATTTCTAAATTTAAAAACATAATTAAAATAAAACAAATGCTCCACTTATATTCAAGTTGTTTAATTTTTAATAAATGGTCGGTAAGCATCAATGGAGACTATTTAGGCTTGTTGCTATAAATATTTGATGATGAAATAGTTTTCTTCTTCATGGTTACATACCACAGATGACTTCCCTGAATACAGGGGTTCACTTTATTTCAGATCACAACGTTACAGTGGTCATATTTCATCACATGGGGAACAGAAACTAAAAACAATGTATTCCAAAAATTTATTCTCTAAAATAATTTTATTGCCATATAATCAACACATTCAGTGTTGTACGTGTCTCCATGATTATGTAGTTATAACTCGTTGTGCTAGACATCAGTAGATGTTTGGTCCTTAACTATGAATAAGGATGCTGAGTTATATATTTTGAACACTAAAGTACAAATGTAATGCATTTTTCTCCTCAGAAACAAATGACTGTGAATTCATAGTACAAAGACCTCTAGGTATATATAAATGCTTTGAAATTAGCCTTCAATCCACACAAAGCGGCTATACTGGATATGGATTGAGAGGATCCATTATTAAAAGAGGGATCAAAACAGGCTGCAATTATGCCCAGTTAATCCCCTCAAAACAGTGAGGCATTTCTTCTCCATAGTAATTATTTGTACAGGGGTGAAAATAACCACCATATAGAACAAATTAAATCTTTACCTTCAGACGCTACCACAATGGTTCTGCAGATTTCATCATGTTCATTCAGTAAAAGGCGAAAGAGACACACAACAACAGGCTTTTTTACCTCTCAGATAATCAAAACAAAACGGTGATACAGTGCCTAAAAAGGTTACATCTTTATTTGGTTTATTTTGACATATGTTGTGTTTCTTTATATCACTGTATATATTTTAAGTGTGTTTGAAGCCGATGTGATGTAAAATATCTCTATATTAAAAGGGTAAGTAATACATCTTGTGTCCTTAGAATTTCTATAGGTTGTACCTGAATGCACATGCAAATGCACATCAAATGACCACTGCAGTACACACACTGCTTGTTGAGGCTTTTTTAAATACAGCTGTCACACCTTTAAATGTCACGCTGGGATTTAGTTAACTAAGGTGGAAGGTTCTTAAAATGTATTATGTTGAAATTTCCCAAATACAAGACTGAAAAGGGAAAAATATGTCAACTTTTATTTATTTCCTATATAAATATAGGCAATTTAGTTCTTCCCCAAAATACAGGCAGATTAGGTGAGTTAGATAGTAGTCAATTCATTTTGCATAAGAATAGCTCATTAAAAAAGAGCCCCCCATTTGTATTATGCTCCGATTGGACAGTGCACAAAATGAATTTACAGTGTCACTCAGAGATGTAGCAGGACTAATGAGGGAGGGAGATATTGGTGGTGTGGGTAAATCTACAGTATATTCATTCTTTCAGCTGGTAAAGCTCATGAAACAGAGGTGTCCCTCATTATGTATGTGTCTCAGGAGCTTTCTTTAATATTTTAATAAATAACAACATCAGCCCAACAAGAAATTAATGAATAGTATCATTAATAATGAGCTAGAGTCTTGTAGTGATAGGACAGATATTAAATTGAACCACTGTGGTGCTATCTCTAGAGACTTGGGATTTTTCCAGCGGCAAACAAGGCCACTGAATGAAGCAGCCATCGCTCTGCGCCAACAGCTTTTACAACAGGTTGGGAGTAATAAAAGAGGATTTTCTGCACGATAAAGTTAAGCCTTAGAAAATCTGCTGGTGTAGATCGGTGTGAAAAGTACTGCCAAACATGATCCTTAATTAAACTTTAATTAAGATAAAGCTTTTTTTTTAAATGGGGAAGTAGCAGCAGAAAGGGTGTCAGCTATTTTCCTACCAATTTTTACCCTAAAATAATTCTATATTGAACCACAGAAAACTGTGTTCAAATAAAGTTAAATCCACAAAAGCCAGGAAATTCAGTTTAGGCTAAAACTCCATCCTTAACTCACCCTATTGTGTCTAGGTATCTTAGAACTTCTGATACGTGAAATCAGCCCTAATTAGGAGCCTCTGAAACAATGGAGATAAGTCTGCAACTTTTTGATCAGCTAAGCCTCCATTTTCTTACTTTTGGGAGTTTAAATCGGACCCTCAGTATATTTCCATGCATTTTTCCTGAGGTTTAGGGGTTTTGTTTCAAAAAAATGACATCAAATACTCTACATCATATTTGTATTTGAGAAACTAACTGTTCATTCAGCAAAACAAATTATAGCACAACTTTAGAGCCCAATTCTAAAAGCCCTTAGTCATGTGAGTACCTTTACTCATCTCAGGAGTAAATGGGACTGTTCATGTGAGTAAAGACTGCTAAGACTTATAAGGGATTGCAGGATCAGGCCTTAATTCTGTATAGCATCTTTCATACAAACTGCATCCCAAATGCTTTCAATAACCAACTAATGAATAGAAAAATAAATAAAAATATTTTAAAACATCCCAAGGCCAGATTCTCAGCTGCATCAGAGCTCTGTTCAGTGTAGGTAAGGGCAGGGGGAGGGGAGGATGTGAAGGCTTTCTATTCTCAGAGTTATTATAAATTATGCCCAGCTGCACTGGCCCACCTGGCCAAAAACCAAACACCCTTGCCCTGCCCCTTCTCCAAAGCCCCACCCCGCTCACTCCATCCCCCCTCCCTCCATCGCTTGTTCTCCCCCACCCTCACTCACTCATTTTCACCAGGCTGGGGAGGGTCCCTTTTCAACCAGGTGCTCCAGTTGAAAACCGGACACCTGGCAACCCTAAGTGGGGCACAGGACCGGCTATGCCTGTGCTAAGGAAATCCATGTGTTGCTGGATAAACAAATTTTGAGGCTGCTTTGCACTACCCCAGGTATAAAAAATCTTATCCGAGTCAAGATTTTAGGTCATCAATCATATTAGCTCCAAATACAATAGAGTAGAATACCCATTCTTCATAAGACACATTAAAATCATATCTTTTCTATCAGTGCCTCCATCTCTGGTCACTTTTCAAAAAGTATAGGGGATCACCTGAGTTCTTAAGCGGAGCTCCACTTTACAGAACAGTGACATAAATGCGCATGCATTATATTAATTCACTAAATTCTCCCCACCCTTTTAAATGGATTTGTCTTGGTTGACATGGTTGTTTTAAATATTAATTTACCACATCTCTAATTTAGCACTTCTTTATTTCTCTATGTGGCATGTTTTTAAATCGTTTTTTTTATTAATAATACAATGCTGAAAAACTGCAACATGGGAAATGGAAGTTTGGGGGATTGTAGTAGAGAGTTCATGCCACTAGGTAATATACTTCCTTGCAAGCATGAACAATGGTGCATCATGGCAGCAACAAGCGATCTGAAATTAAATCAAATGTTATTATTTATGACATGTTCTGCCAAATATTTTAGGTGCCTCAATTACTCATGGACCCCAATAAAAACAACAGGTGCAACTGAGAGCAGAATTTGACTCCCAATATACAACTTCATAGATCCCTTTAATCTACGTACAGTGTTTTGTGGTAAGTGGAGTCAGAGTTGGATCCTGACAAATGCCTTGTTTTTAGATGAACTTGAACTCTACTTTGAATGGACTTGATCTCTGTGTCTAGTTCCCATTGACATTACCAAGAGATAAGCAATTGACACAAGAGTAGACTAGAATCACATAGATTGTGGAAAAAAAGCAGAAGATGGTCCTAAATTTCCAACTATAGCATAGAAAAACTCCCAAACCATCATTTTATTTTGATCAGTTAGCTGATCACCAGTACTTTGAGTATTTACCTCTTTTATTACCATTTACATAAAACTTTTCTTCTGTGAACCACACATGTTTACAAGCAATTAATCCATACAATTAAGCCTCACAAAAACCATCTGAGGTAGTTATTACTTTATATCAGTCTTCCCAAAGTATAAGCATAAGCAGGGTAAATAACGTGTGCAACGCGGAGTAGATCAGAGGCAGAGACAAGAACAGAACCCAGACATCCTGATTACCATTTCCATGCTCCAACCTCTAGGATACACTATCTTCCATTTGTGAATATGTTTTTTATTCCAAATGATGAATGGAAAGTGTCTACAAAGCCTTTTGGATTGCACATTTGAGGAACTGGTATCCTTTGTGAGATCTTTGGCAGAGCTTTTCCTAAGTAGGTGAATATAAGTTTGGCTGACACAGCACTAACATTTCTGCAATTCAGATTTTTAGTCCAGGCATGTTTGTGTTAAATCAAAGATTGATTAGGATAGTTAGAATAATATAAATCTTGTATTTCCAAAGGGGAAAAAAGGAATGCTTTCTTGTAGAAAAGCTAATATTTACCAGGAGATTTAAAATGCTGGTGCATTATGTAGTGATTGCATTAATAATTTTTGAGGTGTATTATTAATTAGGATATAATGAAATAGCTGGGTGGCCTTTCTATTTGACACACAGGAGTTAAAATTACAGAGCTGTTTATTTCTGTTCCACAAGCAGGATTCTAGATTGTCAGAATTTGGGGCTTGACAGAGAGGATGGGGATCAAAACTCTTTTAAATGCCTAAGGTCCCAATACAAAATGCAGATATTTATTAGTGGTTGTAAAATTCCTACCCTCGTCATTGCTCAGGGCCTGATTCTTAGGATTACACTAATATCACCTTATTTAGTTCAGTGCAGGTGTTCACTCATATTGGTGTGAGATCAGAATCCCTCACTGATGAAGAAAGACATTAAGTATTTCTCCATGTCTGTGCTGCAGGACATTCTTGAGCATGACAGAAAATCTCTGATACCTGGTGAAAATCTCATACTAAATCTAGAGGATACCTGGACTTGGATCCACAAAGGGATTTAGGTGTTGCAATGCCTAACTCGTAGGCGCCTCGAAAAAAATCACTGGAATCCACAAACCAAGAGTTAAGTGCCTAGGCTCCCTATACAATGCATGGGGAGAGACAGGCACCTGGAAAAGGGATCCACAAAAGCCAGTACCCTAGGCAGGGAGCCACCTGATCCAGCCAATAGCAGATGCCAACGAGAGGGATATGTACTAAGCTCTGACCCTCTCACTGAGTTAGGGCCACTCACCTGAGATGTGGGAGACCCTGGTTCAAATTCCCCTCTGCCTGATGAGGAGCATTTGAACAGGGTTTCCCCACCACTTAGAAAACAACCCTCATTCCTCCCACTCCTGGGCCACTTTGTGTGAAGTTGGATGTGCTCTGCGCATGACACCACATCGAACCCTGCAGGCAAAGATAGTTATTGCCCCTCCTATCTCCACCTGCTCTGAGGGCTGCACTGGGGCTTACATGTGAGATAGGGGCCTGGACACCTGCCTGATGCAGCAGTCCACAAGTCCAGAGGTAGAAATTTAGGCCCCGAGAGAACTTTACAGCAGAAATTTAGGCATCAAGTGAATTTAGGCACTGACAGGAATATGTGGCAGAGGAGCAGGGAGCTTGTGTATCCTCTGTGGTACCTAAAACTGGCATTTAGATGCCTAAATCTATGGTGTAGGCACCTAAGTCCCTTTGTGGTTCCAGACCCTGGGTCCCAAACATGGGCTGTACACTTACCACTTTGTGAGGGTCCAATGGTGCAAGGTTCCTTTAGGCTGCTCTCACCTGTACTTGGCAACCAGCCTGGCTCAGAGAGGACTCAGAAGTAATGGAGCACCATTATGTACCCTCCCTTCCTTGGCTATGCCAGATTCTCTTCCACTGCATCTAACGTTTTGTGCCCTTTTGTCCAATCCGAAAAAACTGCTGACCCCAACAAAAAGACTGATCAAAGCATTGGACACTTGCTTTTATTTACATTTTAAATGGTAAAGGAAGCACAATATTTTAAAAACAACTGCACAGTGCTCTATGTTCATGTCTATAAATTATCTGCCTCTTTATTTTTCCAGTATACCATCCCATTGTGAGAAAACTGTTCAATTTTAGACTTTTACGTGTGATATTTTAAGGTTCCCTCCTCAGTGATTACATTTAGTAACTCCCTTTCGCTGTCTCAAAGCACAGGCAATTTTTCCATAATAAAAACTGGATTAACATGTATCAGGAAGAGGCACCACCAGCTGTCACTTTGAAATCAGACTACTCTATCCTATGTTTGAGATAATGGATAAACCAATAAATGGCAAGCAGTTTTCTTGTATTTATCTAGTAAGTGGCTAATACAGGCTAGCATCTTCTATAATAAAGTGATATAAAAAGAAAGAGAAACAGGCTAAAGCTCTATTAGAATGAGATATGAACTCAGCAATATTGGCACATGAAAATACAGCATGGCAAATTGTATTATCCCATTTATTTTTCACCTGTTGCTGCCGTCTGGTTTGATTAGATCCAGAATTATATTTCATTTTCATGCACAACTCCCAAAGGTAGACAAGGATGATTTTTAATTGGATCACATTTAAGGTTTTCTGAAACCCACTGCACTTCCATCTCATCAAAGCCACTGATTTTTAAACTCTTACTTTTAGTGTTTGTAAACTAATTGAGTCTACATTAAAATGGTGCTTTGCTAGTCAAAATACCGCACTACCCTACAAACAATAGGTAGTGCTCACATAAGAGTTACTGGATATATTATTTCATTTGTAGAACATTAATGAACATTTTCTAACCACTATTTTTCTGCTTCACAGGATCTGATTCATTACCACAGTTTTCTGTTTTTACACCAGTGTAAAAATCAATGGGGTTACACTGGTGCAGAAATACAATGGTGTAGCATGGTTCTCATGGTGTGTGAATTGAGGGTATGTCTACACACCAATCAGGAGGTGTATATCTGAGCATACCTGAGCAAGTTTTGAGCTAGATAGCTCACTACAAAGAGCAATGAAGCCGCAGCAGCACAAGCTAGTGACTTGAATACAAGTCTGCCTGGGACCCTGTGCCACCACCCATGCTGCCGCAGTTTCACTGCTAATTTTAGCATGCCAGCTAGATCCAAGCTAGCCCTGGCATGCTGCAATAACACCTCCCAATTGCTATGTAGCCATACTGTCAAAGTAACACAATTTTGGAATCACACCAGATGTCTGGTTTTATTTTATTTTTAATACTGTTAGAAAAAAACATACTTCAAAAATATATAGTTAAAACATTCATAAAATGAACTTTAGGGTTAAAATTCAAACATAAATAAATTAAAGAGCACACAAACACAATTAATATTCCTGTTAATCTGGTCACCTGTTAATCATTTCATTACTTTGATACAACATGTCTAAATTCAGAAGTTATAAAGTTCATACAATAGCCAGAAACATTGACCGCTGATGGAGAATAATGAAAAGGACAACAGGGATGTTCTGATGCCATACCACTTTTTCATTCTGCTCTTGAAACCAAACTTCTTAACAGGTGTAAAAGAATAATAAAGGTTTTTGAGTCCTGCTACAACCTACAAACTAGCTCAGCACCAATCATAAACATCTTTGAACACAAGGGAATTGCACTCAAGTTGTCAAGGCCCCTGAGCAGTGCATTATCATGTTGGACATTGCATGGCTCAAGGAATACTGTTCCCAAAGAGCTAGATCCTGACTGACAATTAGAGCTGTGCTGGGGGTGTGGAATGAGGATGCCCTTTTACCAGCATTCCTCACTCCCCAATTCAGTCATGCAGGGGGTCAGGCAAAATTGTCATCCCCAGCTCATCACTAACATTTAGCTGAGCTCTTCCTTTCATTCTGTGGATTCTTTTCCTCACTTTATAGTTTTCTTCCCACAGCCCCCACTTTCTGATGCCTGCACAACACTGATAAAACAACATCAGATGAAAAAGGTTTTTTTCCCCACCTTATTACAAAAGTGATGGTTAAAAAGCCATTTTTTTCCTGTGTACGTGAAGTATTTCACACAGCTTTATAGAACATCAGTCTAATTTTACAGTAGAATTGCAACATGCTATTTCAGTGCATTATTGTGTGACTCCACAGAAGTTTTAAATGGAAATAAATTGCAGTGACAGTCTTAGAATATTTGTAAAAGACTAAAAAGGGAAGAATGGGGGAGGCAGAAAGGGTGAAAACAGTATGCCCCAAACTGCTAGATGGTGAGTATCCTCTTCTCCCATTGCAGGAGACATTCAGTTGCATTAAGTATCACTGCCCTGTCTGGTCAAAGTAGTTCAACATAAAAAAAATCAGAGCCCGTATACCAGATCTGACCATTTATCTATCTATTCCAGATCCTGCCTCCTACAGTGACCAGTAACTGTTTCAATATAAATACAGTAGCCAATTGCATTCTGCTGTACAAGAGGGATATTTTTTCCTGATTCCCACCGTCAATCAGTTTATATCTTGAAGCATGAGATTTAATTACCGTTATAATTACTTTAGCTTGTATGGCTACAAATTTTATTAGTGGCCATAAAATTATCCAAGCCCTTTTTTAAATCCAGCCACTGTATCTGACTTGATGACCCATTGTGGCAGTGAACTCTACAGGCTGGATATGCAAAGAAGCACTTCCTTTTATCTGTTCTAAATTGACTGCACTTTAATTTCAAATGCTTCTTTTTCCTCGTATTATGAGACAAGGTAAGAAAGGTGAGACAGAGCAGCTTTTACTTTGCCCTTCATAGCTGTAAATACTTCAGTCATGTCTCCCAATAATGGAAAAAGAAAAAGGGAAAAGTGAATGGGGCACTAGACTGGGAGATCTAGGTTCAATTCCCACCGCAAGCACATCACAAAATCTATCCTGTGCCTCAATCTGTAAAAGGGGCTAGTACTTCCTTTTATCAACGAGGTCTTATGAGGACACAGTTCATTAAGGATTGTGAGGCACTCAAACACTACCATGTTGATGGCCATATAAGTACATAGATAGGCAGAAAATGTCATGCATTACTGTTTCCTGGAATTCTGGGTGTGGTGGGGAATCCTCACTGAGGATGTCACTGGCTCAGACTTAGGGAGTCCCTTATGCATTCTTCATTCACCAGACTGTACTGCAAGTCACTCACAAAGAAAGCCTGGAATGGAGTTTTGAGTGGATTTTGGAGAGAGGTTTTTAACCTTCTCTCCAAAAGGGGAGAAGGGAAAAATGGCATATTTTTCTTCTCTTTGGTTTCATGAAAGGGATGGGAGGGAACTTGTCTCTGCTAGAGTCTCAAGAGACTTTTAAATAAGCGAAAAGCAGCTTTCACTAGGGAAAGGGAAAACAAGTGAAAACAATACTTGTTGGTCATAGGAGAGGGGGAGCTAAAGGTCAAAGGGTAAATTCCACTTGCAACATATTTTCGTGGGCTGAATCAATACCCTGATCATCAGCAGGATTTAGATTCAAGAGGGGGGATTTGGAGAGAGAACAAACAAGCTCATGTAGGTGTGGAAGAAAAACTAGCTGGAAATACTGCAAAGAACCATTCCTCGATGAGTAATAAAAATGTTCTACATTGCCTCATTTTCTTTTGGTTCATAGTTTTTGTTGTTCTGTCTTGGAAAAGGCAGCTTCTCAAAGTTTTGTCTTTGTTTGGTTGAGCGTGTGGGAAGGGAATCAGGGTGTGATGAAGTGGAGGCCTGTGAAAGGGATTGTTTATTATATTTCTCCTTATTGTTTAGGAGAAATGTTTAAAAAAAGCACAGAACAGGCATAGAGGAGAAGGAAAAGAATGGAAATGTTGTGAAGAAAAGCCAGTTAATATTCTTTACACTTCTATAGCATCTCTCATCCAAAGCCCGCAAAGTGCTTCATAAATGCTAATTAAGCCCAACCTCACCTTTTATACCTGTTTCATAAATGAGTAAAAGCTGAGGCACCAAAAGGTTAAATGACTTTCCAAAGGTTACAGAGAGGCAGAGCTGAGAACAGACCATAGGAGCACTAACACCAAGTTCCTTACTCTATGCTTTTGACCATACTGCTTCCTAAAGAAGGGTAAATTGAGGGTAAAGAGGAAAATAACTTCAGTATTATTTAATTCAGTCCCTCCCAAATTTAACTTTCCTCTCCAAGCATACTTCTGAAAAACTTTAAGAGTATTAAAAATAAGAAAGTAATCAGTAAATATTCACCAAATATATTTGGAGAATGGCAATGTCTATTCCATCCTGTTGTATCTCTGCATCTTTATATTTCTATATAAAAACAATAAAGATAAAGAATATTAAAAATAGTTAAACCATCCACTTTTTCATAGGGCAATATTTTGACACAAAAGACTAAGCTTGAAAGATAATGCAAAAAACTTCACTCCTAGCCAAAGTGAGCATATCTGAGAAGCTGGCCACTTGTTTAGATGCCTATATATAGATTCAGGCGCCTAATACCAGATAGTCAAGTTTGACTATTTTGGCCTTTGTGAATTTGAAGGTCAAGAGGCACTATTGCTTACTTTCCTCTCCTCTGTCACACATCTGTGATAGGTCTTACAACCATCTTAGCCATGACACCTATTAAACACTGAGCCAAACACCCCTTCTAAATTCAATTTTAGCCTAATAGTATTGTTGATAAATGTCAAACTCCCAAAAGAACAACAAAATTGTATCAAATGATGGGTAATTTACATGAAATGGGCAACAATATCTAAAATAAATTATTGAGGTGGGGGAGGGTGTTGAAATCAACTAATTTTGCTGTGGAGCTTTTGTTTGAAGCAAAACATGGTCATTTCCATGCCCAGCAGTACCTCTGCTTCTAGAAAAGGTCTTTGACTTTGTCCCCGTGCAGTGGATAGCCTGCATTCAGACAGTGTTTGACAAAGTTCCACATCAGAGATTAAGGTCTTTGTACAGAGATTGAGGTCTAAAGAAAGGAAGGAAGCGGAATGGACATAAATGTAACACAAAATGGATTTAACATCGGGTAAAGGGCAGATGGGGGATACAGTCATAAATAAAAAACTTTTCATCCTAAGGAGAAGAGGAGGGAAGTTATTGGATCACCAAAAAGTTTCCATATATTTGTCATTTAAGGTGAATTTTATAAAAGAAATGAAAGGAAAATCTGATTTTTCTTGCATTAGTGTAAATCAAGAGTAACTCTATTGAATTCTATGTAGTTACGCCACAGTGAAACTGATGTGAGGTGAATCTGGCCCACTTTCTGCAACTGTAACTCAAGTGAAAAACAGTAAGGGCTTGTCTACACAGAGATTTAACACCCAGCAAGACAGGGTATAAATCTACAGTCCTCTACCCTGACATTCACTAAGTGGCCGCGTGGCCTCTGCTACCATTCACTAAATGTTCTAAATGAAACAGCAGTACGTCAAAATGCACCACAGAACTTTTCATGTGCTACAGCCAAGTCCACATGGCCATTTAATGCATGGCAGGCTAGACTTAGATTGTAGATTTACACCCCAGCTTGCCGTGCATTGTCTGTGTAGACAAGTACTAATGTGCTACAGAGCAATATGTTTTGTTAACTAAGGAATTATGTCACTGGAGAAGAAAACGTAAAAGTTGTTATTTGTTAGACCAGTGTTTTTCATTGCAAACATTACACGAAGTAAAGTGTGGCTCACTCAGTTACAAATTCAGAACAAAAGCCAGACTCACTCTAAAATCTGTGATCTATTCGAATACTCTTGGGACTAGCTTTGATCAACTAGGCCAATTTATGGGGTGTGCCAAATCCCTGTGAAATTATCAATTTTCAATGTTTTCAAAACAGCAGCAGAAGAAATTCAGTAACTGAGGGCTGTGTATAAATTGTGATAAACTGATACTAATTCATAGATTCATAGATTCATAGATATTTAGGTCAGAAGGGACCATTATGATCATCTAGTCTGACCTCCTGCACAACGCAGGCCACAGAATTTCACCCACCACTCCTACAAAAAAAACCTCACACCTATATCTGTGCTATTGAAGTCCTCAAATTGTAGTTTAAAGACCTCAAGGAGCAGAGAATCCTCCAGCAAGTGACCCGTGCCCCATGCTACAGAGGAAGGCGAAAAACCTCCAGGGCCTCTTCCAATCTGCCCTGGAGGAAAATTCCTTCCCGACCCCAAATATGGCGATCAGCTAAACCCTGAGCATATGGGCAAGATTCATCAGCCAGATACTACAGAAAATTCTTTCCCAGGTAACTTGGATCTTACCCCATCTAAAACCCATCACAGGCCATTGGGCCTATTTACCATGAATATTTAATTACCAAAACCATGTTATCCCATCATACCATCTCCTCCATAAACTTATCGAGTTTAATCTTAAAGCAAGATAGATCTTTTGCCCCCACTACTTCCCTCGGAAGGCTATTCCAAAACTTCACTCCTCTGATGGTTAGAAACCTTCGTCTAATTTCTAATCTAAATTTCCTAGTGGCCAGTTTATATCCATTTGTTCTTGTGTCCACATTTGTACTGAGTTTAAATAATTCCTCTCCCTCTCTGGTATTTATCCCTCTGATATATTTATAGAGAGCAATCATATCTCCCCTCAGCCTTCTTTTAGTTAGGCTAAACAAGCCAAGCTCCCTGAGTCTCCTTTCATAAGACAAGTTTTCCATTCCTCGGATCATCCTAGTAGCCCTTCTCTGTACCTGTTCCAGTTTGAATTCATCCTTCTTAAACATGGGAGACCAGAACTGCACACAGTACTCCAGGTGAGGTCTCACCAGTGCCTTATATAACGGTACTAAAACCTCCTTATCCCTACTGGAAATACCTCTCCTGATGCATCCCAAGACGACATTAGCTTTTTTCACAGCCATATCACATTGGCAGCTCATAGTCATCCTATGATCAACCAATACTCCAAGGTCCTTTTCCTCCTCTGTTACTTCTAGTTGATGCGTCCCTAGCTTATAACTAAAATTCTTGTTATTAATCCCTAAATGCATGACCTTACACTTCTCACTATTAAATTTCATCCTATTCCTATTACTCCAGTTTACAAGGTCATCCAGATCCTCCTGTAGGGTATCCCTGTCCTTCTCTAAATTAGCAATACCTCCCAGCTTTGTATCATCTGCAAACTTTAGTAGCACACTCCCACTTTTTGTGCCCAGGTCAGTAATAAAAAGATTAAATAAGATTGGTCCCAAAACCGATCCCTGAGGAACTCCACTGGTAACCTCCCTCCAACTTGACAGTTATTATAATTTTGAGTCAGTTCATTTCCTCTCATAGAAAAACTCATGGGAGAGGTGTAAGGCAAATCAAAAACTCATAAAAATCCATAGAAAAGATTCCAGTAGATTAATCTAAGGTGGAATATGTAGGGGGCTTAGCCCCCAGAACTGGCAGATTTTAAAAATACAACAGAGGCCAAGGCAACCTGCATGGAAGCCCTATGCCTCTTCACAGTCTGCTAGCGTAAGAACATGGAGGACTAGAACCTAGGAGGTTCTGGGCCACTGATGCTTCCACACCAACATTGGAAGCTTAGGCCAGGTTTCCACTGACAGACTCTGTGAAGCTAGGCTCTGCAGGAAGTACCACCCAGCAGGGCATATGTGGTGGCTCCTCAGAGTCCACTAATTGGCTGGTGCTAGTATTTAAACCAGGAAGCCATTGTGGGGAGCTGTCTGAGCAAGAATGCAGACTGACTGACTGCCTATCTGGTCCGGACTCTGCTTACTGTAGACCATAGACTCTGGCTTCCGATTCTGGTTTGTCCTAAACTTTGCTATTTGCTTGCCTGACCCTGACTTCCTGGTATCCTGACCCAGCGTGACCCCGACCAGGGCCGGCTCCAGGCACCAGCGTTCCAAGCAAGTGCGTGGGGCGGCAGTCAGACAGGGGCGGCAGAGTTTCCACGGCGGCGGCAATTCGGCAGCAGCATCTCCGTTCCTTCGGCTGCAGTGGCAATGCAGTGGTAGCATCTCTCTCTCCTGCCGTCCATGGCGGCAATTCGGCGGTGACAGGTTTTTTCAGTGCTTGGGGCAGCAAAAACGGTAGAGCCGGCCCTGACCCTGCTATCTGCCTGCAACTTGGTGCCTGACCCTGACATCCTGGCATTCTGACACAGTTACTCATCTCCTGACCAGAGCTTAGCAGTTAGTTTCCTGAAACTCTCCTCGAAAAGAACAGCCCCAGAGATATGTTGACAGGGCCTTTCCTGCTGGACACAGTATCTCTCCCTAAATGGATAGCAACGTGCAGTATTGAAGGGCTCTGTGGAAGTGATGCTACAGGCTTAGGCTATACTACCTTTTCCAGAAGATTCCTTACCGGTGCCAGGGGGATGATGAGTGTAACAAACTTGTCTCCCTGACCCTCCATATGCAAGGATAAGGCCTTTGTGTGCAGGCATATTGTAAGGCCTAAAGCCTAAGGCCTTTGTCTGCAGCCAGATTAAAAGAGCAGCTGAGCAGCAGCCATTAGGGAAGAAGCAGGAAGCCACATCCTCGCATTCCATCTAAATTACAACACTGTAATATCAGGCTGTTAAGGAGGAGACCCTGTCCTAATAGCACCCACTATCACCAGATAAAGAAACAGATCTTAAGATGGTTAAAGAAAACTTAGTTTGATAGCATCCTGTCTGTCAAGAAATAGTTGTGGTTGTGAAATCCTCATTTCTTTATTGTTTTGTCATTATGGTCCCTACTTCCCTATTGTTTATCTGTATGGTCTCTGTCTGGTCCTTTAATTGTTTGTCTGTTAATTAATTAATTTTGCTAGGTGTAATTTAATTAAGGTGGTGGGGTAGGATTGGTTAGAGAATTTTGTTACACTATGTTAGGATTGGTTAGTAAAATTTTAGTATAATGATTGGTTAAGGTACAGCTAAAAAAGACTCAAATTTCACTATATAAACTGGGGTCCAAAAGGAAGTTCTTTGGGAACCAACTCCAGGACACAGCCCCAAGATCAGAGCTGCCAGACCGCAACACTCTGCCAATGACACCGTACAGAAACTGGAGTCCCCCAGATGGACCTGATTCTCTCTGGTTAACAGGGAAAAGTTCATCTGTCTTATTGGGAGTGGTGAGCACTGTATGTGTAGTATGTGCCATCTGCTTTTGGTGATTGTTAATAAATAAAGGTTATGTAGTATATTACTGTGTAAAGCTCTTTCACTGCTAAAAGGTCCTGCAAACCTGCAGGGTTACGCCTGAGACCTAGGAACAGGGTAAGGGTGGGTGCCCTAGAGTGTAATGTTACACCTGAGCCCACAGAAGGGTGAGGGTGGGTGCCTAAATTAAGAGGGTTATGCCTGAACCCTAGGAACTGGGTAAAGGTGGGTGTCCCGAGAGTGTGAGAGGAACAGAGAATTTTGTGCGGGTAACACACAATCCTACCACCACCGAGTGGATCTCTGATTCATACAGCCATTGTGAAGCTGACAACCTTCTCGTGAAATCCTAGCCCTTGAATTCAGTAGGGGAATTAAAGAATAGTCTGAATTTACACGATCAGTCTTCAAATTCATTTACAAAAATATGAAAGTCTGATGGTTGGTGCACAGCACTTACTCCAAAGTTGGAGACATCAGAATAACAAACTTTAGATAAGTTTAGAGGCACTGATCCTGATGTCTTGATTAGTGTAAACAGAAATAATTCTACAGAATGTTTGACCACTGACAGGCATTCACAGAGCACTGTTCTCATTGGATGGACTCAACCCGAAGAGGGAGAGTAATAGACTTCTGGAACAGAGGCTGGTGCAACTGATTAAAAGAGCTTGAAACTAGAATTCAGGGGAGATGGTTGAGAGAAGTCATGTAATTGCCACACTTGATTCTTATATTGAGTGGGTGGAAAATCAAGTAAAAGAGGATACCGCAATGGAGAAAGGAACAATAGAGGGTAGGAGAATGGACAAGATGAAATACAATGCCAAAACCAATGACAGTAACAGTCAAGTAGGCAATACTGGCAGTAAAATGACTGTACCTAATGACTGGCAAGGAATCTGGGTAAGGCCAAGCAGAAACAACTGTGATGTCTGTACACCAATGCAAGGAGCCTGGGTAACAAAATGGAAGAACTGTAACTACTGGTGCAGATATTATAAGGATAATTGAAACATGTTGGAATAGTAGTTATGACTGGAGTACGGGTATTGAAGGGTATGTGCTGTTCAGGAAAGACAGAAGTAAAGGTAAAGGTGGCGGAGTAACATTGTATATTAATGATGAGATAGACTAAAGAAATTAAAAGTGATGAAATGGAAAAAAAATTAAAAAATGGAAGTGAACTAATAAAATTTGAAGATGACACAAAGTTGGGAAGTATTGCCAATATGAAGGAGGACCAGAGTATCATCCAAGGACATTTAGATGAGCCTGAAAACTGGAGTAGCAGAAATGGGATGAAATTTAATAGCACAAAGTGCATGGTCATGAACATAGGGACTAAAAAAACAAGAATTTTTTGTATAAGCTGAGGAGTTACTTGTTGGAAGCAACAGAGAAAGCGAAAGCCCTGTGTGCATTTGTCAATTACAGAATGACTATGATCCACCAGTGTGATGTGGCCATGAAAAAGGCTAATGCAATGTTAGAATCCAACAGGTGAAGTATTTTCAGTAGACATAGAGAAGCAATATCATCATTGTACAAAGCACTAGTGAGACCTCACCTGGAATACTGTATGGAATTCTGGTCTCTCATATTTAAGATGAATTCAGACTGGAACAAGTGCAGAGAAGGGCTACTAACACGATCAGAGGAACTACCTTACAAGAGGAGACTTAAGGAGCTTTGGTTGTTTAGCCTAACAAAATGAAGGCGGGGGGGTAGATATGATTACTCTCTATAAATACATGAGAAGGACAAATACCAGAGAGGGAGAGGAGTTATTTAAGTTAAGAGCCAATGTTGGCAAAAGAACAAATAGATATCAACTGCCCAACAACAAGATTAGGCTTGAAATTAGACTGAGGTTTTTACAGTGAATTCTTTCCCAGGTGTCTGTCTTGTGGGTCTCGCCTACTTGCTCAGGGTCCACTGATCACCATGTTTGGGGTCAGGAAGGGATTTTCCCCAGGTCAGACTGGCACAGACCCTGGGAGTTTTTTGCCTTCCTTTGCAGCATGGGGCATGGGGCACTTGCTGGTTTGAACTAAAGTAAATGGTGAATTTTCTGTAACTTGAAAATTTTACATCAAGATTTGAGGACTTCAGTAATTCAACCAGAGGTTATGGGTCTATTACAGAAGTGGGAGTGAGGTTCTGTGGCCTGCAGGAGTCAGACTAGATGGTCATGATGATCCTTCTGCCTTAAGAAGTCTGTGTCAATGGATTTACCCAGTGTTAATCTGTTCCAGGTATAATCACATCAAGTCAAACGTCATTAATCTTCTCAGCTTCTGATCCAGCTGAAACTGCAGAAATAAAAGATGTATGCACTCTCTCTGCAGATAAGCAGCAGGCCCAAAAAGCCCAATCCTACTTCCACTGAACTCAGTGTAAGTTTTGCCACTGAATTTGTGGAGGGTAAGCATCAGACACTGCCATGATAGGCAGCTAGCATACAGCACTGTCATCAGCCTAAGCCTATTCAGAACTCAACAAAAGCCAAACTGATAAATATTGTGGGGCTTGCCAGTTTCAAACAAATGCAGAAAACTCTTTTTACTGGTTTGATTCTAGGAACGAGAAGACTGGGATGTTAGAACATAATGCAAAATTGAAAATGAAATATAGGAGTAACATTAAAAAGCATAAAATTATATTGTTTTTATGTTGTATACAGTTTTCTGAGATGGAAATGCTGACAATTAGATTTACTGAGAGTCTAGCTAAGAAAATGCACATTAGCTTGACCAGCAGAAAAGAAAAAGGCATAGATTCAGCTTTGACATATTGTGCAACTTAGATCAGAATGAGAAAAAGTGGCAGACTTTTTCTGATGCATTTATTTAAAACACAAAAGGAACCACATAGTGGCCGGCTTGCATGCCAAGTATCCTTTTTCTAAATCAAAGCTTTTTCTTCAGGCACTGGGGCTGTTTCCTTTCCCCTATGTTTGCTTCCTCCTATGGTGATCTGTGATCAATCTAAAAAACTCTAAAACAGTAAATATGCAATGTTCTTTAAAAATAAACAAACACTTTTAAACATGGCCAGTCTCTTAAATACACTATAGATCATTATAATGAAGACATGAATCTTTTACCAACACACAGAGCATAACCAAGATTTGAATGTGATTGGGGATGGAAGAATCCCCTCCAAATATATTGCCTCTGGATATTTTTTCCTCTTACTTTATTTTTTATACATATGGGCTAATTATCAGAAGACTGTTCCATCTGATTTTCATGTTTTATCAAAATTATCATATTCAAGAATTGTTTAAATTTTTCTGGTTTTGTATAAATGATTAATGAATGTACTGTGCCTGGTTTCCTCTTCCCTGTTAATTGTTTTATACAAGTGGATGCTAATATAAGCAATAAGGTTTTATTAATGTCCCAATCAAATATATTGAAGCACATATGTGTTAAATACAAGAGAGTGTTAAAGAGGTGATCTTTCTTAACAGAACATTAGGTTTTAAGCATTGATCCTTGTTGTTAATCTGGTTTCTCAAGGAATTCTGTAAAATTATTTGCATTTGTTTAGATTTTATGTAATAAAAGAGTTTATTTTTTTTACATATTCATATACTATATGCATTATTTACCTAGCAAGACTACAGCTCTCCAACAGCAGTGCTTGGAGAGGGGAATATGCCCATCTAATTTGACAAATGTTTTGTTTAACTACAGCTTGGGGGTTTTTTTATGATGCTTTAAAAATAAAATTTGTACTCATGCCAAGCCTTAGAAAAACCCCACTCGGCCTGAATACTTTCAAGGATGCACCGAACAGACAAAAATCAGAAGAAACTGAAAATGTCAGTGAAAATGTTTTCCCCTCCCTACCTCTTGACGGTGAAATATTATTGTAAGAGGAGTTTTAACTATAACAAGAAATGAACATGAATTATATCTACATGGAACTACAGTTGCATGAACTCAGAGACACCCCACGAATATTGAGTTTAGCAGATGATATTAAAGTTTGGCAAGCCCACCAGGCTTTTAATGTTATCAGATTAAGCTTCTCTCTCTCATGCTCTCTCTGAGAAAATGGTAATAAAAATAATACTTTGCACTTCTAGGGTGTCTTTCATCTGAAGATCTCAAAGTGCTTCACAAATATTGAATAATTAAGCCTTAAAACACCCTGTGAGCTAGGTAAGGAATATGCAGGGAACTGCAGGACAGTAACTTTTGCATTACACACAGTAACAGTTTAGGACAGGACGCAAAGAAGCAAGCCATCTCCAACTGAAAACACAGGAGCAGCTTAGATAGGTGGAATGCCTTTGCTTGAGTTAGAATTTGGCCATAGATTTTAATATCCCTGTTCTTATGGCAAGTGCTTGTTTTATGGTCTGGACTTTGGTTTTCCATGTCATCCAAAAGACAACACCTCCATCTGGGCTGTGCATCATAGCACCATCTTGGGGCAGCATGGATTCACAGAGAAGAGTACCAGTTACTGAAACAAAAGCAGCACTTCTTGCACCATCCAAGTTTTGCTTGGAGGCTTGCCATTCAACTACTATCCCAGTCCAGGCCAACTTTCTTAGGCTGAGAGAATTAAGGGATTAACAGCATGACTATAGGCTGAAAATAATACATTTCTGAGGTATGCTAAGGCCTCCATGGCCAAAAATGCTACCAAGCACTCATTAGTCTTCAGAAGACTACCATCCACCAAGCAGAAGACCCTTTCAGTATGAATCTTGTATTTGCTACATTCATCACGTCTCTTCTGTTGCTATCTATCAAAGCCAAACTTTTGAAGAAGTAGAGGCTGATTATTGAGTCCTGCAAATGGAAGGCAGAAAGTGGCCACCATAAGGGGACTTTTGCCATAACATTCTGGTAAAGCAGCCACTGCAAATAGCTGAGCTAGAAAAAAAATTTCTGTCCTAAGAAGAGCCAGAGTAGACTGGAGATACCCATGAACAACAGGCTGGATAAGACCATAGCCCTCATAAGAGGAGCCAGACTAGACTGGGGGCATAGGAAGAGTGAGTTCTTGGGGAGAACAGCAGGAGTCAACTACAGGATAACTTGGTTGGGGATCTTTGAGGTAAGAGACATAACACTGAGACCCTGTATTTGAGAATCTGGCAGAGTTAGTGAGATACGAACTCAGGTAACATCTCCCCAGGGACCTAGTAAATTGGGAATTTTTATATTTCTGTAATTGTTTCCTTAACGTTGCTTAAAGAATAAAATGGATTGATCAGTTATTAACCATATGATGTGGCTCCAGGAATTCTTGCTCTAATGTAAAATTGTCCCTAAGCCTAACTACATGTGTAAATGACAGATTTGAACAAAAAAGGTGGTTGCACTTGTTTGTGCGCGTTTTTGTAACCTTTTATGACCAGATCCTCAGCTGGTGTAAGTCAATGAAGCTGTGCTAATTGCTTCTTTGCTGTGCTTAGCTAAACTAAGAATCTGGCCCTCTGTATTTAATAGTTTGCTAAATCAATATTTTCAAACATCATGACAAACTACAGTTCAACAAATATACTGTACTGAGTTCCATAAAATTTAGGATCTGTGCTATTTAAAATTTTTCATGTTAAAATATGGAATGTACTTTCACCTCTGTATTAGCAGCTGGCATAATGTGTGTAAGAGACCCTCTGGGTCCTCACATCTATTCAGAAATGTCCCTTTGATTTGTTATCTAACTGGAAGGAGCACAGTTGAAAACAGCCCTACTACCCTCTTCTTTCTCATCGTGCTTCCTTTTTGTTTTAATACTAAGAGTTTTGAACTCATACACTTTTGACTTCATATAATTTTGAAGAAAACTTTGCACCAGATGACGTGCCCACACCAGCATTAATAAAAGTCTCCTGTCTATTGTTGGTCATCACAATACAGTAATGCTGTCCTTTCTGTATATGCTTAATCTCTTATTATTGTTTAAGGATACCTGGTCTAACTTAAGAGCATATTTTAAATCTTTTAGAAAATGTGAAAGTGGACATGGAGATGGTTAATGCTAATATGTCTTGGGCTTCATGCACTGTCATGGTCCCTATTCGATTAGACATTACTTTAGAAGCCAGCTTGCAATCTCTTTGCAGTCTCTTCTTTGCACACCCTGAAGGAGCAATATTTGATAAAGTGAAATGGCTACTGTATGTCTTCAGAAATGTTACATAAAATGTATTGCATATTATATTTTTACCACATGTAATTTAATATATTGTGCAACTGTAAGGTATTAATAAAATCTATGCTTCTTATAATTTATTTCATTACATTACAATTACACATGCATTTTGTTTACAAACTCCTGAACACCACCTTATATCTCGACTGGCCCAAATGTGTCCACACACAATGCATGTGGGACCCTGTCTCTTCCCTAACCCTATAACTCAATCTCTTGCCCTATACCTGACAGCCACTATGCATGTTCTCAATTTAAGGAACCCAACTGACTTCTCACCTGTCCCCAGAACCTCCCAACTACCACCAAACTCTTACACAACTGCATGTCCCAGCTTTCCCCAGACTATTTTATAAATCATTCCCTTCACCATCACCCCCAAAATCTAAATTGTAGTCCTTTCTCCCTAATCTACAGTTAAATCTCAGTTTCTTTTCCATTTTGCCACAATAAAGTTCCAGAAACACAAAGCTGTTTGTAATCCATGATGTCCTTATTCCACTATTCTTGTTCCTTTTTTCACCTCAATGAATTTAAAATACACCCAATCACCTAGTAACCCTTAAAGTCCTTTTCCAATCTAAAATATCCTCCTTCCTCCTAAACGGATCTCAACATACTTAGTAAAATATTCCAGATTTTGTAGGAGAATCCAGGAACATTACTGATTTATTAGTCTAGTCCTACACACTTCTAACTAGATTTTCAGACCTGCAGCTAACTTCAGAAATAAAACTTTATTGATGACCATCAAGAACTGCATACCATTAGGAAAAGCAGAACAACTTCAACAAGAAGAGTCATAAATTTTGGAGGTTTGGTTAAATTGTGTTCTCAAATTGGTATAAATAGGAGTAACTATAAATGAGGTTGCTCCAGATTTACACTGGTTGAGCAGATAGGAGAATCTTGGCTCCAGACTTTCAGGTACTTATCCAAACTGACTCAAACTTTAGAAACTTTTGTACTTTGCCACTGTCACTAATTATTCCTCATACTACTAAATTTAACACTTAGTGAGAAACTGAAATGTTTAAAACCCTGAAAACAAGCCCAAGGTTGTTAGGGACATCTGAGAGGACGAAAAATAGTTTTCTACTGGGCTACAAAGGGGCATGCATAAATACTTTTGATTTCATTTTGTAACAGGTCACATCAGGAAGTTGTATTCCTGAGAGGGCCAATCAGACATTACCGTGTATAGTACACGGTACATTCTTTGTGCAATGTGCAAGTCCTAAACTGTTTTCTGTTTGTATGGAAGTATGATTTCAGCTTTTGAGCCTGAAGAATATTATTCTATCTAGATTACATCCCTGCTTTACTTTAGCATCAAAAGGCATTTGTGTCTGTTAAAACAAGAATGAAATTGATGGGGCTGGATTTTTTGTTGCTCTACCTTGCTGCACTGAGAGTTCACTTTGGAGACCATACATATTTTTCTGTCTCTCTCCTTCAACAGATACCACAATGTTTATGGATAAATAAGAGTTGGACATTTTCTGAGAGGCAGAAAAAATAGCCAGAGAGGACTGATGCTCAGCAAACTAATCTTCTCACTATGAGATCTGAAATACATCATTTCAGGGTTCATTTTTAAAACACTGCCCTGGATATTTTTCAGTACATTATAAGGATTAATGTTTAACAGAAGTATCAAGACTATTGTTGTATCCCAGCTGCACTAAAATTGCAATGTGAGGGTTATGCACTGAAATGATATCCATGCATAATATAAACCGATAAAAGGAGAAAACATAGAAAACACTGTATACAAATTTTTTGCATAAAAATCAGATGTTGGCTTGAAATGTTCTAGCAATAGGTATATCTGAGCCTGCAAATAGAGGTGGAGTAAACTGGCAAGTGTATAGGGGCCAAAGGCAGACTTGGTGTCAGAATTCACAATATTACCATCAGGTCTAAATTTGGCCTTTAGATAAGAGAGCGTTACAGTTTATGCTGGCTTGATCCAATTTGAGTGACAAATGGTTTACTTTATCCTGATGTTGTTTTTTGATGATGTCTTCTCATTATTGACTAGAACATGCATATATCTCTTCATTATTTGAACTCTTGGATATCCCACTGTAACGTAATATCTGTGTCAGGAATGGCATCCCTTGGTTACCCTGCAGGGTCCTTCATCAAGGAATGCCACCTGAATTCCAGAAGACTGGGATCTATCCCCAAAATGTTCGGCATGTGTTATTCTTTGAGAAGGGCTTCCATTTTTTTAGGATTCTGGAAATGGTTTAGTGAGTTTGCGATTGGATTCTGGAAAAATGTCTACCTGCTGTTTGGCACATTGTCCCGTTCTCTGGGAGCTATCTAGAAATTCAGTGCAGAATATTGTTCAGTTCCCAAAGGCCATAAAAGGCACGGCTACAATTACTAGCCTTCTTCCCTCTTTCTGGTTTTCAGCTCATTACCTCTAATATGAATGGAGGTGTGAGTGAAAACAAGGGCCCTTCTTTACCTTCAGAGGGACACACTGAAGCAGAGAAAGGCAAATCAGTAAAGAAAATGTAAAACATCTTTAAATGATTTTTTCCATATTATTATATAGGATGCATCACATCTTGTACCATTCCTGAGTATTTAACTCTGGTTAGCAACATGACACTGATGGACAAAGGACCTTCAATACTGGCGGAAGGAGGAGAAATCCATGTTCACATATTACATACAATGACAGAAGTCAATTAAAATGCACCAAAACCAGCAGATCTCCCACTTCACTGTCTGATTTTGCTCCCCTTACTTACACTGAGTAGTGCCTTAGTCTGATAGTGGGTCCGTGGAAATTAATAGGAATATTTGCATACTACTCAGTATAAGGACAACAGAATTGGATCCACCATGTATGGACATTATCACTTTAATAAGATAAAGCTAAAGTCACTTAAATCAGTACTTAATTCTGCCACACTTACTCAGATTGGGCAGTACCTTGTTCTGCAGATAATCCATCTGAAGAAAATGGGACATCTAGTGGAGTATAGGAATACTCAATCTGCATAAGAGCAAAGATCTGGCCCTTAACTATTTAGATTCCAGTGTTTCCTGATGATCAATATTGAGCTTTAAACTGAAGTATTAAGGGCCCTACTCTGATACCCTTATTCTTACTCCACAAAGAATTCCATTTACTTTAATGGGACCACTGAAGTGAGAAAGCACATTCTGCCCAAGTAAAGTATCAGAATTCTATTAAATTCTAGATTTTAAAAGCATTCAGAAGTAATCTAAGATTTATTTAATTACTAGGTTCTTACCGGTATCTTTTAATCAGTACATTTCTATATTAATACTCTTCTCTGCTTTGTTCCTAATAGCTTTGTACTTTGTACCTTGGGAATGAAAACCAAATTCCTCAAAATTCAGATCTCATTGGTTATAAAGGCTAAGCGCTCTTCTAGGGTTTTGAGTGCCTTCAACTCTACTGAATTCACAAGAGAGTTGAGGGCACTCATCAACACATAGGATCAGACCCTAATATGGTACATATTACCTTAAATAATTAAAATGTAGTCACCTTCGGAAAATGCCTGGGAAGAGATCTCTAAATGTCTTTATCCTAGAACTAGTTTATTTAAAACAATGAAGTAATAACTTAGAGAACTACATCAAAAAATAGTATGTTTGCTTAATAAGAGACATTTTTCTCTTCAAAAACCCTCTATTAAAGCCACTTTGCTTTGTTAACTTTCATAGCATGTATCCTCACTATAGCCTTCAACACCTGAAAAATTAGTGGAAGAATTTGACTGATTACAGAGGCTGTTTTCCTTGTTCCACTGCTTGTTCTAAAAGGGATACTCAGCAGAACTTCCTTTTTTTTCTTTCATTTTGTGCTGTCTGCATGAGTAATTACCTCCCTGATTTCTGAGATGCAATTGAGTAGCTTCCACATTAGAAAAATCCAAAGATTGATAGAGCCATCTCTCCTAAAGGATTAGTTTGCTGCTGTAATTCCACTGAGTAGGTCATTCAAATAGCAAAATGCTACAAAGTTTAATTTCTCCTGTTTGTAAAAGCCAGGTATTGATACCTATTTGAAGGAACCTGAAAAGGGCTGGTTATCCTTTTGAGGGGATTGGATAAGGGGCTTACCCACATTTATGGAACATGTAAACCTAGTGGCTAACTATATCTAATGCAAATGAGTGAAGACAAGGAGACTTGAGTATGTAAAGACTTTGAGAACTGGTTCATTCTTTTATGAATTCATGTGGAAGTTTCTCTTATGACTTAAAGGGCAAGTTTCGTTGTCTTGATAACTTCAAAGTGTCGAGGGAATTGAGGCAAACCCTTCCCTGAGTTTTAAGTACCTGGCACACCTTATGATTTTTTCTAATGATAGAGAATTGCCCCAGTGTTAAAATAGATGGATAAAGAAGTTTTCTGAGGGAGAGCCTTTTAATGAGTTTTTACACATTAAGAAAGTTGAGTCTTAGTTTTATACTTTTCACGTTACCTTATTTATTACATACAATTTATAAACCAGGATCTGTAATTTGTTCCAGATGTTCTGGGGAAGTTTTGCAAGCATTCAGAATTCAAATACTTTTTCAGAAAATCCATTTTCCAAATGTCTGAATAATGACAAAAGACCTTCTAACAGAATATTAAGGTAGGGAATTCATCTAAACATCACACACATAATCATAAGGAGTGTACACTGTAGTCGCAAGTCTGATTAATTTTGGGTTGGTATAATGTTGTTGGAATGATTACTCTCAAATCTCTCTTTATATTTTTGTAAATAAAAGCCAACACCAATCCCACATGCAGTCAACTACAAACCCTTCAACTAATTTTCTTTGAGAGCTTACAGTTTGTTAATTTTACAGTAATCTCTTAGAAAAGCAATAATATATTTTATAGCAATACTTGAAAAAAAGGACATAAAATGTAAATAGCTTAATGAGGAGGTTTTTAAGTGAAACAAATCCTTTATTCTTGTTCTATTTCTATAGCACATTCACAACAGTTTGAGGCTATAGGAAAAAGTGATTTTGTTCCTTTTGGACCGGATCCTCAGTTGGTGTAAACTATCATAGCTATACTGAAGTCAATAGAGCTATACCAATTTACACCAACAGAGGATCTGCTTCATAAGTTTAAAAGGCAAGAATAAACATTATGTCTGCTCTGCATGTCAGATTAACTGAAATGCAAAAGATCTTTGTAAGTTAGGTGGACATTTAATTAATTGAAATTCAACCTCCCTAGACAAACCACAGATGCTCTCCATATTTAGCACAGTATCTCCTAACCAGCTGCACTAATCTATGCAGTAACACTACCCTGTAGCTAAACATCTGGACAAAGCTAGAAAAAAGAATAATAAATACTTTTTAAATTCTACCAGGCAGATACCTACAGGTGACAGCACACCATGGGAAAAAATGGAATTCCTTTTAAAAAACAGTTATAGATATGAAAACAAAATAACCAATTTGTGCAATGTAAGTCAGCATCTGTATTATTCCTGTAACCCACAGCTATCAAAGCACTGACTTCGCATCTACATTTTCCATTTTTAGTAGCTTTCTGACTAATTTTACTGGGAAACTGCCAGATAAAATATTACCAAAGTTATACAGCCTTGTAGTTCAAACAGAGATTAATTATTACAATTATAATTGTATAATCTTACAATATGTTTAGTTCCAGTCACCTCTATGGAGAAAATAAACCTAAATTTCATGAGATTTTCCAGTGACATGCCATTAAAACATCCACTAGGGTATGTCTGCACTGCAGCTGGGAGCCAGCCTGGTTAGACAGACTTGCGCTAGCTTGGCTCGAGCTAGTGAACGAAAAATAGCAGTGTGCACTTTGCAGGTGGGGCTTTCAAGTCTACTCAACCCACTGGGGCTGAGCTGGGCAGCTAGCGCAACTCTCCACCAGAGCCACAACGTCCACACTGGTATATTTTGGTGCACTATCCCCAATCCAGCCCTGCCACACATAGCGCCAATCAACCCCTCCCCAGCTGCTCTAGACACGGAGTTCCTGCCTAGCTACCCCCAACCCCAATCCAGCCTTCCCATCCCCCAGCTCTTGCCTAGGCATCCCTCCAGTTAGAGTGACCAGATGTCTCGATTTTATAGGGACAGTCCCGATTTTGGGTTTTTTTCCCTTATATAGGCACATATTACCCTCCCTCCCCTCCCCCACCCCCGCCTGTCCCGATTTTTCACACTTGCTGTCTGGTCACCCTACCTCCAGTCCCCTCACAGTCCTCTACAGAACCCCCAGCTCTCCCCAAAGTCCCTCCTCACTCCCCTCTAGTTTTGATCCAGTCCCCACCACTCTCCCTCTACCCCCCTCCAGCTTCCTTCAGTCCAGACCCCACTTCACCTAGACCCAATCCAATCATCCCTCCAGGCCCTTTTAGCTCGCTGCTGCCCCCCATTTTCCCTGATCCACCCCCAAGGCCACTCCCAGCACCTCACCATGATTCCTACCAGCTCCGCTTCAACCTTCCTCAACTCCCTCCATTCCCCCAGCTCTGATTCAGACCCCTTGAGCTATGTTCCAGCCCCCCTCCCCAACAACACCAATCCAGCATCCCAGTTCTGCTCCAATCCCCCGCCCGAGCTCTAATCTGGCTTCCCCACACACAAAGCAGCCAATGCTTATATCTTGCACTCCATCTTGGGGTGAGGAGCACGTATCTCCCATCTCCACTTCACCCCCTGCACCTCCACACATCCTTTCCAGTTGGTCACGCCTGAGGTCACCCTGCCCAAAGAGGCCCCCCATCCCAGCCACACTCCGGCCCTGGGGGGCCAGCAAAGCCCACTCTCCCATGGCAACCCATCTCTGTCGTAGCACAGATCAACTTCTGCTGGGTTGGCAGAGGCATGAAGGCATACACATGTGCAGGTAGTTCTGAGAGCTCTCCAGGGCTAGCAGCCCACTGCAACAGCAGCACAGACAGCCCCCCACTCACCCTAATTGCCAAGCATCTGGTTTCCATCCACTGGGGGTAATCCATATATACAATCTAGTTATGTCTCCATGCAGTGGGCACACTGGCTCCCCAATGCCTGGGTCCCATCCACTGTACCAGTCGGAGTGCAATGCCCTTACATGCCCACAGGGGACGGTGGGTACGGACACACGCATAAACACCTTGTCTCTCTGGACTCCTGGGTTTCAACCAAAATCATATCTGGCTAAGCCCCCATAATTTTGTAGGCCCAGGCACAACTGCACCTCCACTTGTACCATTGTAGTTATGCCATTGTGGGGCTCTTGTTTCTATTGTCAATACTCTATGTGGTTCATACTTTACATTATCATCCTTTATATGCAAGGATGGTGTTATGTCCTTATAGTGATGGAGCACTGTACATAACTATGATGCCTTAGGGAAAAAAACCCACTTCATTTTCATACCAGAACTTTGGGAACGGTCTCTACTTCATTCCAAAGAGTCACAGGTTTTACATGAGAATGAGTACATATCGGGACAGTGTAATGGCGCAAATGATTAAATACACAAACTAAGTACTTTGCCTCTCACTACTGGAGCACCTCCTCCTGTCTGTGCCTGGGGATTTGCTCTACCAGCCTGGGACCCTCTTCTCACAATTGTTCGCCCCTTATCTCACTCTGTGGCCCCTCTCTTGCCTCTCTGGAGCTACTACACCTCGTCTTTGTGACTTAGACCTCCAGCCAAGTCACAGTCGTCCTCCCTTTCTGGGGTACTATCAACGTCTTCCCTGCCGTCCCATCAAGTCCTTAAGTCCACTGCCCTGGCTGAAACACTCCCTCAGTGACTGGAACGAACAGTCCCCGACACCCTTAAAGTTCACTGCCCTGATTGTGCCACTCATTCAGTTGCTGGTAGGGGAACACAGCCCTGCCTTCTACAGCCCTTTCTCCAACCGCTAAGGTCTGCAGTAGCACAAACCTTCCTGCCACTCCCCTGGACTACTTCCTATCTTGCCTCTCCCAGGCTCGCATTCTCCACCCTTCTAACAGAGCCCCATTTCCTGGGTCTGCTAGACAAATCCTCCTGGGTCCAAATCCCTTCCTCTCTCTTATCTCAGGGAGAGTGACTGCAGCACTCCTCCTTGCAAACTCTTTTCTACCACCAGTTCCCTGGTTTTATTAAAGCCCCACCTGCTCCCGGACAAGGGAACTTCCCTGAATTAGGGCTTCTCTCTACCTAAATGTCACCCGGGTTGCAGCCTAATAAGTTAATTGGCCCATCCAGCCTACATTAACCCCTTCAATGTGAGTGTGGAGTGCATGCCTTAGTCTGAATACAAAATAGCTTGAGATCATACTGTATAACTATGTTTTGCCTCGGCTACCTGAATCAACTTGTATGGCTCACCTAAGGCCCCAGAATTGCAAAGACTTTTGCGTATGCTTAATTTAGCACACAGAGTAGTCCCACCGAAGTCAATGAGACTACTTATAATGCACAAAGTATGTTAAGGATGAGGGCCTGGGACAATGTCAGATATGTGGGAAGGTGCCTATTCTATTCATACAATGTCAGCTGAGAACCAGCTGAGCGCCGAACAGCGGAGAAGCTAACAGAGGGAGTTTGCCTGGGATCTGTCTGAGAGGAGGTATGCTAAGGGCTGCATTAGGGAGGTTGTGCTGGTGAGCCTTGAGTGGGCCTGACTGTTATAAAAAGCCAATCAGCTGCGAACCAGCTGAGCGGTGAACAGCAGAGAGGCTAACAGAGGGAGTTTGCCTGGGAGTTCGCCCAGGGAGAGCCCACTGAGGCTTACATCTTGCCGGCTTCCCTGAGTAGTTACTACAACTCCTGAGGAAGCTTGTAGAAGGAAGGTAATATGGATGGGGAGCGTTCAGCTGTTGTGACCTATACTGGATATGCCATGTTTGTCTTTTTTCCACAGGACAGAAGCGACTTTGTCTCTACAAAGTGCAAGCTGGTCTCTATATTGGAAGAGAAGGTTCAAGGTCTGGAGAAACAAGTATCGACCCTGCGTTGCATAAGAGAAACTGAAGATTTCCTGGACAGACGTCAGGATATGCTTCTACGGGCACAGTGTTCTGAAGATTCAGAGCAGGCCGCGCAGTGCGGACAGGAGGACACTGAAGAAATCTGGCAGCATGTGACCTCCAGAAGAAGAAAGGGGAGTGTCCATGTACCAGCAGTGCAGATACAGGTAAGCAACCGTTTTCATGTTCTCTCCACAGGTACTAATGCGGAGAGTGGCCTAGATGATACATCTGAAGGAAGGGAACAGAAGGAGACTCGGCCGATTGGAAGGCATGAGATGAACTGTCCTAGGGATGGGGGTTCCACGACCACCGCTCACAAGAGGAGGTGGTGGGTGGTGTGGTCAGGGACTCTCTCCTCAGGGGGACTGAGTCACCTATCTGCTGCCCCGACCGGGAAAACCGAGAAGTCTGCTGCTTGTCAGAAGCTAGGATTCACAATGTGACGGAGAGACTGCCAAGACTCATCAAGCCCTCGGATCGCTACCCCTTCCTGCTTCTCCACGTGGGCACCAATGATACTGCCAAGAATGACCTTGAGTGGATCACTGCAGACTGCGTGGCTCTGGATGAATGAACGATAAGGTGGATAGAAAGCTGGCTAGATTGTCGGGCTCAATGGGTAGTGATCAATGGCTCCATGTCTAGTTGACAGCCGGTATCAAGTGGAGTGCCCCAAGGGTCGGTCCTTGGGCTGGTTTTGTTCAATATCTTCATAAATGATCTGGAGGATGGCGTGGACTGCACCCTCAGCAAGTTTGCAGATGACACTAAACTGGGAGGAGAGGTAGATACGCTGGAGGGTAGGGATAGGATACAGAGGGCCCTACACAAATTAGAGGATTGGGCCAAAAGAAATGTGATGAGGTTCAATAAGGACAAGTGCAGAGTCCTGCACTTAGGACGGAAGAATCCCATGCACCGCTATAGACTAGGGACCAAATTGCTAGGCAGCAGTTCTGCAGAAAAGGACCTAGGGGTTACAGTGGATGAGAAGCTGGATGTAAGTCAACAGTGTGCCCTTGTTGCCAAGAAGGCCAATGGCATTTTGGGATGTATAAGTAGGGGCACTGCCAGCAGATACAGGGACGTGATCGTTCCCCTCTATTCGACATTGGTGAGGCCTCATCTGGAGTACTGTGTGCAGTTTTGGGCCCCACACTACAAGAAGGATGTGGAAAAATTGAAAAGAGTCCAGCGGAGGGCAACAAAAATTATTAGGGGACTGGAACACATGACTTATGAGGAGAGGCTGAGGGAACTGGGATTGTTTAGTCTGCGGAAGAGAAGAATGAGGGGGGATTTGATAGCTGCTTTCAACTAACTGAAGAAAGGTTCGAAAGAGGATGGATCTAGACTGTTCTCAGTGGTAGCAGATGACAGAACAAAGAGTAATGGTCTCAAGTTGCAGTGGGGGAGGTTTAGGTTGGATATTAGGAAAAACTTTTTCAGTAGCAGGGTGGTGAAACACTGGAATGCATTACCTAGGGAGGTGGTGGAATCTCCTTCCTTAGAAGTTTTTAAGGTCAGGCTTGACAAAGCCCTGGCTGGGATGATTTAGTTGGGGATTGGTCCTGCTTTGAGCAGGGGGTTGGACTAGGTGACCTCCTGAGGTCCCTTCCAACCCTGATATTCTATGATTCTATGAATGACTCTTCACAGGGATTTACCTAGCACTTTTTAGAGCATTTATTTATGTTGTTTCCTCACCAATAAATTTGCTCATTTTTTGTTTTTGTTTTTTTATAAAGAGGGAAAACATGTCTTCAGCAACTTATCTATTCTACACAGCCTCTCTCGTGGGAAATACCCTCCTCTCTCTTGCACAGTGAATTCTAGTTGCCATATAGAGCAAGGAGTAATGTCACTACCTAATATAAACAAGGAAGATGTTAGCTTCCCTTTTGCATTAAATTATGCTTATTTTCAAGTGAAACCTCTTTGGTCCTTTTAAATGTGGAAATTATCCAAGGCCTAGACCTCAATCCCTACAAAAAAAAGATTATGGGAATTCTGCCTGTGAAAGGATTGCATCTCAAGCAGCGTGATCTAATGGACAGGGCACCAAACTAGGACTAAGGCTACCTGGTTCTGTTCCTAGCTCTGCCTCTGACCTGCTGTATGACCCTGGGCAAGTCTCTTCACCTCTCTATGCTTCTTTTTCCCGTTCTACCCAATGTCAGGCTTGACTATTTAACATATAATTCTTTGGGGAAAGGAGGAGTATTTCTTATGTTTATATAGTGCATAGCAAAACTGGGTCTGTGTTGCAATGTGGTAATGCAAATAATCAAGAAATAACAACAATCTTCAAATTGTCAGCCCTTCACTAGTATTTTCTACTCTCCACTATTTTTAAAGAGTCGCTTAATTTAGTTTTTTCCAATCTATTCTCTAATTCCCTGTCCAGATTTTCATCCTTTAACAAGTTTCAAGCCACAAATTTCCAATAGGTTTGTTTCTTAGGATCCAAATCCAGTGCAAGATTTACGTGCGCACATGTGTTTGTGTGGGTTTTTTTTCCCCCAGACAGTTTTCTTCTGATCTCTGTAAACTGGCAAGGTTCCCGGATTCTCTTATTACACGCAAATCTTTTTATGGCATTCGAATTAGTTTAATTGTTTAGCTAAGTGCAGGAAAACCTATCACTTGAATGTAGTTAAAATCAGAAAAACGTTCATGTTATTTTCATAATTAGTACATGGAGTTCTTCTGTATTTATATTAGAAGCATTTAAGATGTTTAGACAGTGTTGTTCACAGACACACATTGTGATGGAGTCCCTGCAGTGTCAATTGTAGATAAAAATATCATTGTACACATAGCATGAGAATAAATCTAAGTAAGTAAATATAAAACCTGTCTGGCATTATCTGGACTGTATAAACAACATAATTAGGTAGATATCTCTTTCTGAATCTGCAACTTATTCTCTGCAACATGGGCTAAACAAAAGCTGTTTAAGGGTGACTGTAAGCAAAACTGAGTTACCCCATTAGCCAAGCTGTGTGTGGGGGAGACCTGGGGAAAGGGGTGAAAGAGAAGGCATAATGCAGAGAAATAAGTTTTTAAAGTTTTTTCCCCATTTTGTGAAATTCTCTGGGTACCTTCTGCTACTCTAAAGATATCCCAGAATGCAGCTTTAAAAATATAGTACCAGAAATACCTGTTGCAACAAAAACCAGCCTTTGATAAAGGTTTCGTGAAAAATCATGAATTTTTTTAGCCAGTTTATTACTCCTCACCTGTACCCTTACTTGTGAAACTTCTTTTTTCACAAAATGTTTTTTCACTGAAAATTATATACAATTTTGGTTTGACTATATTCCCCCCACACCATGTTTTATATATCTGTATGTTTCCCTGGCTGGCATCATGAAGTAAGTTTGGAAATTGAAGTGCCTATGTACTATAAAACAGTCTGTTCCCACTTTATTTGTGACTGAGCTGTGCACTGAAAGAACCAAAAAACCCCAGAACAACACTTGCTCTTAGAAGATTTTCAGTACAAGTTTTCAAATCCAAGAGGCTTACATAAGCATTTGTACTTCTGGATATTTACAGAGACTGAAGTATAGAACTTCCTGAGGTTTCACCCTTCACAACTTGGCCACCATACATTCCCATTTTTCAGCCGTTCACTAAGAATGCCTCCATCTTGACTGGATTAATCATGCTGGAGCTCAGCAGTTTATCAAAGAAGAGTGATCTTTGATAGAGAGCATCCCTGTATTATTACAACATGGACCAGCCAGGAAAAAAAACATTCTCCCTAGGTCCTCTCAAGTTCAGGTGGGGCGAGGAACCTTCTGACACCACATCCTCATCAAAGGAAGAAGCCAAAATCGGCTGTGGTAGAGCTTCCAAGGGGCACTTCCAAGGGAGGATTTACCCTAGCAATGTCCTTCTATTCAGTACTGCACCTAGTAATGGGCATGGCCTCCCGCTGTACTTGGTGACGTGGATCTTGACATCTACTTGATGAAGCCAAGTGGGGAGGGCAAAGAGACGACCTGAAGGCAGGCAGAAACCCCCAAGGGTTCCAAAACAGCCTGGTAAGGCCCTGGAGCTCAATTGCTTTCAGGCCCTGGATTCCTACTGGCTGCCTAAGACAGGCCCTCCAGTGGGTACCAGTGGTGGTAAGCCCTCGGAGGGGAACTGTGAGGTACAAGACTGTGAAACATATGAGCCAACCTCTGAGTCCAAACATGAATCAGCTTCCTTCCACCAAGGGGGGCTGTTCTTATTGAGTCCAGCAATCGGTGCTGAGAGTCCAGAGAAGATGGCACCAGAGAGATCAGCAACAGCTTCCCTCTGGACAACAACAAACAATGAGGATATCCAGAGGGGCCCACAGTACCAAATGCTGAGTCGTAACAGTCGTCAATGCTTGATCTGCAGTCATAGATATTGGGCGAAAGGACTCCTGCACATTGGCAAAACCAGTACCAGATAGACTCAATAAGTCCCTCACCACAGCATAAGCTTCCAGAGTTGATGACACCAGGATAGCCTCTTGCTGGTGGAACAACACAGATGGCAGCACTGAGCTCAATGGTGCCTGTGCTGGTACTGGAGTAACTGGTCATGCCTAGGCAGATGACTGCCTCAAGGAGAGCATCGACTTCGAGTGCACTATATTTCCTTTGTCCACTGGACTCTGGTGCCAGAGATCTCCCTCTCCCAGAGGCTGAGCATCAGTTTTTTGCTGAGTTTTAACCTTAAATAGCTAGGCAGGTGGATGACGAGGACTACTGACCCTGCCAAGTTGAGTTCTCTCTTCTAAAAAGCTGCTCCCTATAAACAGTGTGCTTAGCCATGCAACATTGTGTTTGTGTTATTGTTTTTTTCCCCATTCTCCCTTCATTTGTTACATCCACCTGTAGTCCCTGTCTTAGACTGTAAGTTCACTGGGAAAGTATTGTTTTCTGTGTATTTAACTCTTAGCACAAAGGGCTCCAATCTATCTATCATAATACACATAATAAGTAACACTAATAATAATAAGAAAATCCTATGCACATATTGATAACTATAATGGAAAGGTCTATATTTCATTTAATATAGCACTTGCTCACTTCACAGAAGGAGCTCTGGGTTACATGTCAGTTGCTTGTCTCGGGCACTGATCAAATGACTACAACACCTCTTGTGCTTCATTCTTAAATGCACAGTACTGTACTTCAAGTTCCACTTTACCGGGAACATAGTAGTAGGTCAGAGCAGCCAATACAACGTGCAGGAATCTTTGGTAACTGAGGTAGGAAATCTTCAGAGTCTCTTTCCTTAAAGGCAGACAGTAAGTATTTGGGGACAGCCCCTTTCCCATGATTACCTGTTCTGACCTCTTTCTTGGGTCACCCCTATGCGAAGAAGCAAGCTTTTTCACAAAATATCTGGGTGATGTTGCCTATGAGAGCCACCTCTGCTGACCAAGCATATTTCTAACCTGCTGCTGTGGTTAGGATAGGACTGATCATTCTGGTTAGCTTCCCTCAGTCTTTTCATGCCAGTTGCTGAATAACTGGGAGACTATGGTCCAAGTTAGCGGTAAGCAATTGATTTCATTCACTGAACACAATCGTATATGACTGTGTATATGACTGTATATGACAATTGATTTCATTCACTGAACACAATCGTATATGACTGCTCTGACTCCAGCCAATTTCATTGTCATCTTTAATTATCACTTATAAGTGCCAAGGTGGACTCCTCACTATTTGAGGAGATAATAGGTTTGATTCCCAGCTTGCGTAGACATACCTCGCACTATAAATAGCAGTGTAGCTAGGATAGCACGAGTGGCGGATTAGACTAGCTGCCTGAGTATATACCTGCCCAGACTCCCTGCCACTGCCCATGCTATCCTGATTACACACCTATTTTTAGTGCACTAGCTCAAGCAGACCTCGCATGGGTACATCTACACAAGCTGGGAATCACACCTCCCAACTCAAAGACATACCTAGTAAGTGCTGATTGCTTTTATAGATTTCTCTTGTAAAGTGACTTGGAAATGCCTACAGTTTTCGGCTTACCTGGGAACTAGACATGAAAAGGGAGGATGGAGTTCTAGGTCTATCAAGCTATTGGAGACTTGATTGCTTTAGAAGCATCATGCGATATTTAGCAAGTCTTCACTTAAGATAACAGAAAATCTATCAATCCTACCTGTCATCCCTTCCTATCTTGTGAGAGGCATCCACATTTTCAGTTCAGCTCATTTTCACAGGGACCTCAGGTGCATTAAAGGTTGCAAAGAGAGCCAAATGCTTCTTTGTACATATATTTCATTCAGGGGGTGTTCTGGGGGTTTCTTCCTATTCGGACACTTCATTTTAGGGAGACAATTTGAAGGGCTGATCTAGTCAGTTAGGAATTTTTAAAATACTATTCTGGGTATTTAGTTTGGATTGTAGATCACCTAAAGAATCTATACATAAATCTGTCCCAACTGTTAAATCAGAGGCTGGTAGAACTGATTTCATAATGGTCCCTATTTCACTACTAAATCAGAATCAGAGACCTCAGACAGTGTTTTGTTCACCTGAAGCCAGATGGAAGAGAGGCCAGAAATGCATTCCATTCCTGCTTTCACGCATAAGTGCACCACACAGAGAATCAAACAGGGAAACAAAACATCTCCTCAGTATAGAATGATCTGGTTTAAGGAAATCCTAGACAGACAGACAGACGTTTCAAGTAGGCAAGGCAAGGTTTAAAAACAAAAAAACAGGTAACAGGTCCTGAGCCTCTGAGTCACAGATTCCAAGGACAGAGGGGACTATTGTGATTATCTAGTCGGACTTCCTGTATAACACAGGCCATATAACTTCCAAAATACTTTCTAAAGCATATCTTTTAGATATTCATGAAGTCTCAAAAAGATGGAATTTTTAGAATTGTATTCATTCTGAATGTCACACAATGTATCACCTTACGTGAATAAGCAATTTTCGGAGCTAAAGAATAAAATTTCACAAAACCAAGAATTCCTCCCCCTCCCATGTGCCACTTTAAACAGCATTATGATTTTTTTCACGCTACTCTAGCAGAAAATCCCATTGGCACATCTAGTCTCAAGCTCCAGCTATAGTATTTACCATTTTTTGTCTGTAGCTTTAACATAATTTAATATCAATTCCTCATGCTTTTTGTACTCCTGAAACTCAAAAATAGCTTTGCTGTTTTTCACACTAGTACTGTAGGACATTAATTAACACAACATTGTTGAACTGCATGTGTAGGGATTTGCCCATACAATTAGCACTGACATCAATGCAAGAAGTCAAGTTTTTGGCACTCCTTGCCACTTTAGAAGATTAGAGAAAATAGCTGCCTTCCTATATGGCCTCCTTAGGAATTACTTGGAGCTGTGGGGAGAACAAAATTGAAAATATTTCACTTAGAAATTTGATTTTAAGCAAATGTATAGTTCATCTTTTTCAACAATCTTTTAGAAAAGGCTTTGCAGTATGTGAATGTGATGCTCTTGCATAAGAGCAGGATTAACACAAGAAATCACAACAGTTTTGAGAAGTCATAATGGCCCATCAGGAAGAAAGTATACAATAGAGTAACCCATCTCCTTGGGACACAGCAAATTAGGTTCCAAAAATGCTATTAAAGAACACAGGAAAACTAGATGCAAAACAAAATATATACATATGTCATGCTTGCCAAAATACATATTTGATCAGCAAAATAATATCCCACTAAAATGCCTAAATATATAATTCACTAATCCTAAATGCGTGCATATTATCTTAAATACATATTTACCTGCGAGACAGGAATGGCTCATGGCTAAATAACAGTTGTTCTCAATAACACTTCATAAAATATTTTTTTAAAAGGCAACTAAATATAAAAATGCCTTTTCTTAAAAAGACACAGAATGGTTTAAGACCGGAAAATCAGAAGTAGGGGTGACACATTCAGCCTTGAAGAAAGAGAGTGCAACTCTTAACAGCAGTAGAATTGTGGCCCCTTATTTCCAAGCTAATGTTTCAGTCTTTTCATTAAATTTTTTCACATTTTCTGGTACCGGGTGGAGTATACCACTGTGAAAAAAATACTGTAAACAGTAAATAATAATTGAACTTTAATAGCACCTTCCATCCAAACACCTCAAAGCACTTTAGACACATTAGATGATTAAGCTTCATACTCCCCAACTGTGAGGATGGTGGTATTATGCCATTTTATAGATGGCTAAACTGAAACACAAAGTTTAAGTGATTTGTTCAAAGTCACACACTAACTCAGTGGTTGAGCTGGGAAGAGAACGCCAAAGTCCTGCATGCCAGTCCCTGCATTAACCGCTAGACAATATGGTTTCTGTCTTGGAAAAGTCAGATGCACCACTTCTTTGTAATATCCATATTGTACTCGCAGTGTGTCACCATCCGTCCGCTTCATGCTGGCAAAGGACTTGCCAGTAACTGAATTCATGAGTTAGTAAGTGAGAACTGTACAGGATTCCTCTCCTTTCAAACTATCACTCCAATTCAGCAAAGGCCGTAAGAACACACTTTAATGCTTTGTTAATGGAACCTATAATAGGAGGAGCCAAGTGATTTGCCTATTTTAAATTAGGTGCATATTTTTAAAGAAACTTTATAATAGATTTGGGAAATGATGTACAGTGAGTGAACATCAGGGAATATCCTACCAGAGAGAACTTTTAAAGAAAGTGTAAAATATTTGATCTAGAGTATATTCCAATAAATGTTTGCAGCCAATAAAATAAACAAACAGGCAAAAGAGAGACTGAAGCAAACATACAACACATGTACCACCACTAATAAAGATGAGTGAAAAAGTTTATGAAATAATGAATTCATCAATAAATATCACATTCACTAACTCATCGTAAACACTGAAGACCATACTCAGTGTTCTCGTCGCCGCAGTGTCTCAGAAGCCTAGAACCTAAGGAACGACTTTCTGTCCCATCTGCTTTAGATGCTGGAAGCTCACTGACCTCTCTGAAGGTGTACTGTTGCCAGATGATACTGCTGACCCAGTGTTAGTACAGTTCTATCTTGTGGCCCACTGAGTGTAGCAAAATCCCTGAAAGGCAGGTGAAGTGGCCACAGTATATGCATCCGACGTCTAATACAGAAGAAATGAATGAAAGCAGGTTTTTCTTTAGATTTCAATATTCCGCTCCAATGTTTACAATCCCAAGTATTGTAGCACTGTGGTAGTGCATGACAGCCAGGAAGAGAAGCTGTCTAGTCTTGAAACAAAAATGAAAGTGGACTATTTTCATCATACAAGCTGAATCAAGTGTGGAAATGAAACATAAGTCATAGATGGTGTAAAGCAGATTTTTAAAGTTGTTTCTATTCAAATAATCCAGGCACTGTCTGTAAGGTGTGTAAGGGATTGCTTAAAAATGACATATAAGATTCTAACCTTACAATTTATCTTTTAGTATTACAAAAAACACAATAGGGACTATAGTTAGCATCTGTATAGTACTTTATATTTTTAAATAATGATAAAAATGAACCAATTAAGCAAGTAGTTGTTTAACAAAAGGCAGTAGGGTCCAGCAGAATGGATTAGTCTATAGTACTGAAGGCTGCACTGCGAATAAGAAGGAGCCTCCTTCCTAGCAGAAAGGTCATTAACTACATGGAGAAGACGCATTTCTGTGATTTGGCCACAGCAAACCTCAGACTGAAAACAATTAAATGCTATTTTCCTAACAGAGGATACTGGGAGGATGGAGGAAGGCTGTTTCCTGAGGTAAGGAACAGGGCAGTGGTTAGAGTGTAATAATCAAGCATGGTTCTTCAAGAAGGGAGTTGCTTGCAGCAGATTTGAGAGAGTGAAGGAATTATTTAAAATGGTAGTAATGTGGAGAACAACCAGGAAAGAAGCAGAACAAAGAAATGGGATCAAGAGAGAGGTGGTTTCCTTTAGGAACTAGATGTCAGAAATGTCCATGGGGGACAAGTTACTTGAGAGAAGGGAGGGGAAGAAGTAGAAGCAGAAAGTGTTAGTAAGCCAGGAGGAAAGATGGTAGGCATGGAGCAAATATTGTCATGCATTGGGACAGCAGTGAAGGAAGTAAATTCCTTCCCTGGACAAAGAGCTGGAAAAACAGAATAAAGTGAATGGGTGGAGAACAGATTTAATAGTATGGAAGTTACCATCTGAACTGACACACACATGTACAGAAAGGAAAATGCTCTGAGCTAGATGATGCAGCCTTTTCCACTAGTACTCAGTAGTAGTATGTTGCTATTTTATATTGAATCCAAGACTATAGTATGCACTCTAGCTGTCATTTTCTCTAAATGAGACATAAGAGCTTAACAAAGGTAAGGAGTTAAAAATATCTTATGAGAAACTTAACAACCCAAAATTTTCTTCTAAATCTTGCCAAGAAAGAGATGATAAATTAAAATATGAAATTAAATTGAATAGAAAAGCACATCATTACGTGTCACAGCGATTCATCAGCACATATTCTTGATTATATCATGTTTTTAAACTAGTGCACAAGCAATCGTGTTCTGAACACTTCATATTGGTTTATCAGTGGTTAAGGGGATTATTTACATAGGTTAGCTGCTTTCTGAGAGGGAAAACATAAAAGAGCTCAGACACTGAGTCTCACATTATAACAGCAGGTTTTATGTTCTTAATAAAGTTGCATAACCTGCATATAACAGATGAACTGCCCTTGATAAAAACAAACACTAAGTTACAGAGAAAATAAAGGTACAGTTAGAAAAGTAAATTCTGAAGAGGAGTAAGGATTCTTTTGTTATTCAAAGAGCTATCAAGTACTATGGGCATTCAAATTCAGAGCAAAAATTTCCAGCTAACTATGCAAAGAGTGGTGATGTCCTTATGGGCTTTCTGAACTATGGTAGATTTCACATTATAATTAATTCCCCAATAAACTATTTCACAAACACATAAAACTGTCACATTTTGATTATTTTTTCCAAGATAATGCTAGGGTAAATTTGCAGAAACGTGGTCTCTGTTTTTCATGCAAAATTTGCACCCACAAAATCTACAAGTGCAAATCTGAGTAGTTGATCCTCGTTGCCGGTGTAAATCAGGTAGCTAGAGGTGCAAATGCTCAAGTTTATCCTGAGGAAGAGGAAAAGTATGAATTAATAGAAAAACAGTAAAATTCCTTGAAGGAAAAAAGAAAAAGTATTATCTGGAAGTGGGTAAGGGCTATACTGTAGTGTACTACAAAGTGCTCAATACAGGAAGTACTGCAGTTTTATACAATATTCTTTCAGTAATGTGCAGGCCTCTTGCATTTGTCCTCTACCTCTTACATTATCTGACTTTTCTCAAGTATGCAAAATACTAATAAACATTTATTTTGTGGCATCTCCCAAAGGCCACAATCCATGTGAACTAACTTACATGAGTCAGTCACATATTTTATTTGCAAAATACTAGATATGTGACACATTCTGGTGGTTCTATTCCATCGATAAGTCACTTAACTATGTGCATGCCGGTGCTTTACATTTCTGTGACATCAAAAATGAGGATAAATTTGACAGAGGTTTATATAGTGCACTATGGCTTGAAAATGCCAGGCAAAAATGTCAAGAAAAAAAGTCCACGGGGTTTCCATTGGATGCTAAAGTCTCTATGAAGCCACTGTGACACAGTGATTTTGACGGCTGTAGTTTCCAAGAAGTCATGCTAAATGACCCAGGTATTATCAAACTTCTCTCTCCCAACTATTCAAGTATTAAAATGACAAATCATAGGGGTGGCTGTTAGCCTGAAGACACTGCCATTCTATTATTTAAAGTCTGGGTTTTTTTAAATGCCTGAGATTTCTGTGTGAAAAAATAATGAACTTTAAGAAATGTCACTTTTACTAACAGAAATTACAGCTTAAATACCTGGATATGAATATTAAATACAAAAAGTACACTTAAATAATATAAGGCTGTGACACAAACTGACAAAAGCAAGGAAATCCAAAGGCACAGCTGACACTCTCTCCTTAATTCATAACAGGGTGGGGAGAAGAGGAGTGGGGACAGCAAGAGTGTAGTTTAAAGACCCAGTAACGATCCTAAGTTCAAATTCTTTTATTCTTGACATTTTGTGTCCATGCCTTTAACAAAAACCCACAACTCTTAAAACACATTAATTCAGTTTAGCCTTTTTTTAAAAAAATACAAAAGAAACTTTTCATGGAAGATTATCAATTGCACTTTACTCATCACTAGACTCAAACAGTTCCTTTAGGGTCGCTTCACAGATGGATGGGTTTATTTTATAGGGTTTTCTTATGTTCTGAAATGAGAAACTAATAGTCTTGTCTAAAGCTAAACATATTTCAAGAAGGCACTGTCCAATGGCTTGTCACCAAACAAAAGTTGTAAAAGCGGTGTCCACCCCCAATGTGGATGCAGTAACCTAAATATAAAAGTGCTTATACCAATATAATCTATACCTTTAGGGGAAGGGAAATAACTTATATCAGTAACAGGCACCTTTATACACATATTAGTGTCTACATTTGGGTTCATACTAGTATAACTGTATCAGTAAAAAAAAAATCACATCTCTAACTGACAAAGTTATACCAGTAGAAAAACTGTGTGTAGACCTCCTTTCCCAAGACCCCGTCCCATCCAACACACACACACAAAGCTCTGCCAGTACACCACTATACTAAGCTGCAACACCCGTGGTATTTAAATTCTGAGCCTATTCTGAGAAGCCTTCCAATCACACCAAAATACCTGGCAATTTTGCGATTTAGACAGAGGCTTAGGAGCTAGCCATAGACAAACCAGTCATCCCCACTCATGATCAAAATCAGCCTTTGAACACGGTTCAATCAAAATAATGGATTCATCTTCTAACAGTCCAGACAGTCTCTTTTGAAGTTACTTCTACCTATTTTTCCAGAAGCAATTATTGCTTGTTGTGTAAATAATTAGCTCAGCAAATGAGATCCTTCGGAAATTAGACAAACAAAAGGTGAGTGAGGTAATATCTTTTATTGGACCAGCTTAACTTCTGTTAGTGAGAGAGACAAGTTTTCGAGCCTACACAGAGCACTTCCTCAGGTCTGGGAACCATACTCCAAGTGTGGTAGCTAAACACAAGGTGGAACAGATTGTTTAGCATAAGTAGTTAACATATATTTCAAGTTTCAGAGTAACAGTCATGTTAGTCTGTATTCGAAAAAAGAAAAGGAGTACTTGTAGCACCTTAGAGACTAACCAATTTATTTGAGCATGAGCTTTCGTGAGCTACAGCTCACTTCATCGGATGCATACCGTGGAAACTGCAGCAGACTTTATATACACACAGAGATCATGAAACAATACCTCCTCCCACCCCACTGTCCTGCTGGTAATAGCTTATCTAAAGTGATCATCAAGTTGGGCCATTTCCAGCACAAATCCAGGTTTTCTCACCCTCCACCCCCCCACACACAAACTCACTCTCTTGCTGGTAATAGCCCATCCAAAGTGACAACTCTCTACACAATGTGCATGATAATCAAGGTGGGCCATTTCCTGCACAAATCCAGGTTCTCTCACCCCCTCACCCCCCTCCAAAAAACACACACACAAACTCACTATCCTGCTGGTAATAGCTCATCCAAAGTGACCACTCTCCCTACAATGTGCATGATAATCAAGGTGGGCCATTTCCAGCACAAATCCAGGTTTTTCCCACCCCCCCCACCCCCATACACACACAAACTCACTCTGCTGCTGGTAATAGCTCATCCAAAGTGACCACTCTCCCTACAATGTGCATGGTAATCAAGGTGGGCCATGTCCAGCACAAATCCAGGCTTTCTCACCCCCCGCCCTTTTTTCCCAGGGACACACACACACACACAAACTCACTCTCCTGCTGGCAATAGCTCATCCAAACTGACCACTCTCCAAGTTTAAATCCAAGTTTAACCAGAACGTCTGGGGGGGGGGTAGGGAAAAACAAGGGGAAATAGGCTACCTTGCATAATGACTTAGCCACTCCCAGTCTCTATTTAAGCCTAAATTAATAGTATCCAATTTGCAAATGAATTCCAATTCAGCAGTTTCTCGCTGGAGTCTGGATTTGAAGTTTTTTTGTTTTAAAATAGCGACCTTCATGTCTGTGATTGCGTGACCAGAGAGATTGAAGTGTTCTCCGACTGGTCTATGAATGTTATAATTCTTGACATCTGATTTGTGTCCATTTATTCTTTTACGTAGAGACTGTCCAGTTTGACCAATGTAAATGGCAGAGGGGCATTGCTGGCACATGATGGCATATATCACATTGGTGGATGTGCAGGTGAACGAGCCTCTGATAGTGTGGCTGATGTTATTAGGCCCTGTGATGGTGTCCCCTGAATAGATATGTGGGCACAGTTGGCAACGGGCTTTGTTGTAAGGATAAGTTCCTGGGTTAGTGGTTCTGTTGTGTGGTATGTGGTTGTTGGTGAGTATCTGCTTCAGGTTGCGGGGCTGTCTGTAGGCAAGGACTGGCCTGTCTCCCAAGATTTGTGAGAGTGTTGGGTCATCCTTTAGGATAGGTTGTAGATCCTTAATAATGCGTTGGAGGGGTTTTAGTTGGGGGCTGAAGGTGACAGCTAGTGGCGTTCTGTTATTTTCTTTGTTAGGCCTGTCCTGTAGTAGGTAACTTCTGGGAACTCTTCTGGCTCTATCAATCTGTTTCTTCACTTCCGCAGGAGGGTATTGTAGTTGTAAGAATGCTTGACAGAGATCTTGTAGGTGTTTGTCTCTGTCTGAGGGGTTGGAGCAAATGCGGTTGTATCGCAGAGCTTGGCTGTAGACGATGGATCGTGTGGTGTGGTCAGGGTGAAAGCTGGAGGCATGTAGGTAGGAATAGCGGTCAGTAGGTTTCCGGTATAGGGTGGTGTTTATGTGACCATTGTTTATTAGCACTGTAGTGTCCAGGAAGTGGATCTCTTGTGTGGACTGGACCAGGCTGAGGTTGATGGTGGGATGGAAGTTGTTGAAATCATGGTGGAATTCCTCAAGGGCTTCTTTTCCATAGGTACAGATGATGAAGATGTCATCAATATAGCGCAAGTAAAGTAGGGGCTTCAGGGGACGAGAGCTGAGGAAGCGTTGTTCTAAATCAGCCATAAAAATGTTGGCATACTGTGGGGCCATGCGGGTACCCATAGCAGTGCCGCTGATCTGAAGGTATACATTGTTCCCAAATGTAAAATAGTTATGGGTAAGGACAAAGTCACAAAGTTCAGCCACCAGGTTTGCCGTGACATTATCGGGGATAGTGTTCTTGACGGCTTGTAATCCATCTTTGTGTGGAATGGTGGTGTAGAGGGCTTCTACATCCGTAGTGGCCAGGATGGTGTTATCAGGAAGATCACCGATGGATTGAAGTTTCCTCAGGAAGTCAGTGGTGTCTCGAAGATAGCTGGGAGTGCTGGTAGCGTAGGGCCTGAGGAGGGAGTCTACGTAGCCAGACAATCCTGCTGTCAGGGTGCCGATGCCTGAGATGATGGGGCACCCAGGATTTCCAGGTTTATGGATCTTGGGTAGTAGACAGAATATCCCAGGTCGGGGTTCCAGGGGCGTGTCTGTGTGGATTTGATCTTGTGCTTTTTCAGGAAGTTTCTTGAGCAAATGCTGTAGTTGCTTTTGGTAACTCTCAGTGGGATCATAGGGTAATGGCCTGTAGAAATTGGTGTTGGAGAGCTGCCGAGCAGCCTCTTGTTCATATTCTGACCTATTCATGATGACAACAGCACCTCCTTTGTCAGCCTTTTTGATTATGATGTCAGAGTTGTTTTTGAGGCTGTGGATGGCATTGCGTTCCGCATGGCTGAGGTTATGGGGCAAGTGATGTTGCTTTTCCACAATTTCAGCCCGTCCACGTCGGCGGAAGCACTCTATGTAGAAGTCCAGTCTGCTGTTTTGACCTTCAGGAGGAGTCCACCTAGAATCCTTCTTTCTGTAGTGTTGGTAGGGAGGCCTCTGTGGATTAGTATGTTGTTCGGAGGTATTTTGGAAATATTCCTTGAGTCAGAGACGTCGAAAATAGGATTCTAGGTCACCACAGAACTGTATCATGGTCGTGGGGGTGGAGGGGCAGAAGGAGAGGCCCCGAGATAGGACAGCTGCTTCTGCTGGGCTGAGAGTATAGTTGATAGGTTAACAATATTGCTAGGTGGGTTGAGGGAACCATTGCTGTGGCCTCTTGTAGCATGTAGTAGTTTAGAAAGTTTAGTGTCCTTTTTCTTTTGTAGAGAAGCAAAGTGTGCGTTGTAAATGGCTTGTCTAGTTTTAGTAAGATCCAGCAACGAGGAAGTTTGTGTGGAAGGTTGGTTTTTTATGAGAGTATCCATTTTTGAGAGCTCATTCTTAATCTTTCCCTGTTTGTTGTAGAGGATGTTGATCATGTTGAATTCCACCATGACATCCCACCATCAACCTCAGCCTGGTCCAGTCCACACAAGAGATCCGCTTCCTGGACACTACAGTGCTAATAAACAATGGTCACATAAACACCACCCTATACCGGAAACCTACTGACTGCTATTCCTACCTACATGCCTCCAGCTTTCACCCTGACCACACCACACGATCCATCGTCTACAGCCAAGCTCTGCGATACAACCGCATTTGCTCCAACCCCTCAGACAGAGACAAACACCTACAAGATCTTTGTCAAGCTTTCTTACAACTACAATACCCACCTGCGGAAGTGAAGAAACAGATTGATAGAGACAGAAGAGTTCCCAGAAGTTACCTACTACAGGACAGGCCAAACAAAGAAAATAACAGAACGCCACTAGCCGTCACCTTCAACTCCCAACTAAAACCCCTCCAACGCATTATTAAGGATCTACAACCTATCCTAAAGGATGACCCAACACTCTCACAAATCTTGGGAGACAGGCCAGTCTTTGCCTACAGACAACCCCCCAACCTGAAGCAAATACTCACCAACAACCACATACCACACAACAGAACCACTAACCCAGGAACCTATCCTTACAACAAAGCCCGTTGCCAACTGTGCCCACATATCTATTCAGGGGACACCATCACAGGGCCTAATAACATCAGCCACACTATCAGAGGCTCGTTCACCTGCACATCCACCAATGTGATATATGCCATCATGTGCCAGCAATGCCCCTCTGCCATTTACATTGGTCAAACTGGACAGTCTCTACGTAAAAGAATAAATGGACACAAATCAGATGTCAAGAATTATAACATTCATAAACCAGTCGGAGAACACTTCAATCTCTCTGGTCACGCAATCACAGACATGAAGGTCGCTATTTTAAAACAAAAAAACTTCAAATCCAGACTCCAGCGAGAAACTGCTGAATTGGAATTCATTTGCAAATTGGATACTATTAATTTAGGCTTAAATAGAGACTGGGAGTGGCTAAGTCATTATGCAAGGTAGCCTATTTCCCCTTGTTTTTCCCTACCCCCCCCCCCCCCCAGACGTTCTGGTTAAACTTGGATTTAAACTTGGAGAGTGGTCAGTTTGGATGAGCTATTACCAGCAGGAGAGTGAGTTTGTGTGTGTATGGGGGTGGGGGGAGGGTGAGAAAACCTGGATTTGTGCTGGAAATGGCCCACCTTGATTATCATGCACATTGTAGGGAGAGTGGTCACTTTGGATGAGCTATTACCAGCAGGATAGTGAGTTTGTGTGTGTGTGTTTTTGGAGGGGGGTGAGGGGGTGAGAGAACCTGGATTTGTGCAGGAAATGGCCCACCTTGATTATCATGCACAGTGTGTAGAGAGTTGTCACTTTGGATGGGCTATTACCAGCAGGAGAGTGAGTTTGTGTGTGGGTGGGTGGAGGGTGAGAAAACCTGGATTTGTGCTGGAAATGGCCCAACCTGATGATCACTTTAGATAAGCTATTACCAGCAGGACAGTGGGGTGGGAGGAGGTATTGTTTCATGATCTCTGTGTGTATATAAAGTCTGCTGCAGTTTCCACGGTATGTATCCGATGAAGTGAGCTGTAGCTCACGAAAGCTCATGCTCAAATAAATTGGTTAGTCTCTAAGGTGCCACAAGTACTCCTTTTCTTTTTGCATATATTTCAAGGGATTATTCGAGGTGAAGTGGTCCATTAACACTCCTCGAATATTAGGAAGGAAAGGGGGGCAAAAGACAGGTTGCGGTGGGGGGTTGTTAGTGAGTTATACATTGTTGTAATAAGTCATAAATCCAGTGTTTCTATTCAGTCCATGATTTTCAGTCTCTAGCAAAGCTATGAATTTAAGCTCCCCGGCTCGTCTTTTGGTGCTGTGCAGATTTCCCCTGAGGAGAAGGACAGAGATTCAGAAATAGAGTGATTGTTTTGTGAAAAGTGTTCACCCACACCAGGATGTTTTTGTCTTTTATCATTTTCCTGTGCACATTTCACCTACACAGTTGTTATTGGGGCATTTAGTGTACTGGATGACGTATTCCACATGATGTGATAGGCATGTGTAAGACCCATGGATCTTGAAAGGTGTATTATACGGTGTGCTGATCATCATAGCTGTGGAGATATATCTACAGGTTTTGCATTTCTTGTTCTGGCAGGGTCTGGTGCCACTTTAAGTTGGTGTGTCCTGGTCTGTGGGAAGCTTGTTTCTGATGATGAACTTGGAGAGGTTGGGGGTTGTTTGAAGGCCAGAAGAGGGGATTCAGTAAAGATTTCTTTCAGGATGTGGTCCCTATTGAGTATGGGTTGTAATTGTTTAATGATATGGAGTCATAGGTGACAACTAGGGATGTGCAATGAAAGGGGATTTTATTTCTGTATTGAAGCAGGTATTTGGGTGGCCTGTTCCATGATGCAATCTACTTCTCTGGGGGAGTGTCCTTGATTGGTGAAGGGAACTTTAAGTATGTTAAGGTGTGTATCCCAGACTTTCTCCTTGGAACATATTCTGTTGAATCTGAGTGCCTGGCGGTAGATAACAGATTTGTTGGTGTGTTTGCAGTGGTTACTGGATCTGTGAAGGGAGGTGTGGTGATCTGTAGGTTTCTTGTATATAGTTGTCTGTAGGGTTCCATTGCTGAAATGTCTTTCAAAAGGCAATTAATAGGCATGTGTGGAAGCCTGGTCAAAATGAAGGTACAATGAATATAAAGACAATATCTGAAACTCATCCTTGGCACAAACTCAGCTGACAGAGTTACACTTGGGTTGAATTTGGCCCAAGGTTTACATAAAAAACTTCACTAACTCAACGGAGTGCTTGCTTTTTAGATGGTCTTCCTTCATTATGTCAACATTTAAATAGACCCAACTAAACCTTGATAGTTAATACGTCATTGAGGTAATGGAGAATTAAGCTCATTCCTACGCTACTGCCTTTGCTTTTCTGAGTACAAATAATTTTCTGCAGAGCTCCTTTAAGGTGGTAACAATGTATTGTTTTATATACAAAAAAAAGACGTACATAGAAATGGCTAGAAAGATCACTTCTACTATGATGAATGCAGGGAAACTTAAGAACACAGCCTGATAAATCCATGGAAATACCTTAAACTCAGGGATTCTGATTGTCAATCCATTGTCCATTGATCCTCCCATGTCATGAGGTTGCTACCAGTATGCCAGAACAATACTGTTTTGATGTAGAAGTGTATGAACAATTCACAACAAAAGATATGAATACTTCTAATTTTGGGAAGGGGGGTTGCATTTCATTATGAACATGAAAAGCAACACATTCTGCAAAAAGTTTGCCATTTTTCATGAAGCTTTTGCTTGAAAATGGACTTTTCCCCATGAAATGAGCCATTTTTTGAGAGAAAACAGACTCATTCCTAAAAGTTGTCTTCAAAACAAGAAGTTTCCAGTTCAGAATTTGAATTTTTGCATGTTTCTGAAGAAAAATAAGGAACTATTTCCAGTTCATTTATCAGTGGGGAATACTAAACAATATTTTTAAAAGAAAAAGAAAATTTAAGTCATATGAATGGAGATTCATTAAATCCACACATTTTTCAAACATAGGGTTGAAACATATTCAAGATACGTTCAACCTATCTACTCGCCAGTGATGACAAAGACAGGACAAAACTTGCCCCAGCGTAAACCAGCTAGTCACCAATTATCAGCAAACATTAATCTGGGAGCTAAAAATCCAGTCTGAGTTTCTTCAAAATTAAATACAGAGATTGAACCAAGTGTAACGTTAGTGATGAGTCTGGAGGTTTAGTCTGATGCCAGTAAGCATGCATAAATCCAGGTTAGAGAGAAGCAGAATGGTTCAGATGAAGCATTGACCCAAACTTTTCCCCAAAACTCAAACTGAATCTCTTCTGAGGTTTGAAAGAATTTACTTGGTTCTCACTTTTGCTGGTTTTTCTGCACTGTTGGAATGTGGCTAGACACAGAACTGCTGAATTACAGTGAGGAAAGCTACTGTCTGGCAAAACCAAGGATAGGAGACACCTGATATGGATTTAAACAGGCGGCAACTTTATTATTAGATGTCTGGGACTACCTGGCAGATAAAAGTATACAGTGCAAGCAACTCCATGTTCATTCAAATAATTACCCGGGACTTCCACCAGCTCCTGTCATTTTCCATCCTTATCCCACAGCCAGCCTAGGGCTTTGACCAGTAGGTCTCAACCTGTGGCCCAATCAGCACAGAGCTGCAACCCATTTAACATCCTCAGGGACATGCAGGTAGTATTGGATGCATCCCACAACGGTAAAAAGGTTGGGAACCACTGGCTAGGACCTTACCATCCACCTCTCCCCCTCATAGGAGGGTTAAGGTGGGCTATAAGAAAAGGGGACTTGGCTCCCTGCCATACCAATCATAGGAGCCCCAAATCTCCCACCCCATTCCATTAACCAGCACCTCCTTTCAAGTCGATTACCAGGCCATTTATCTGGCCACTGGATGCCTTCCCTATGAAGTACCTGACCTGGACATTCGCCCCACACTTACAAAATAAGTTGTGACAAATAGCCTAACTACTTTTCTCCTCAACATAATAAGTTCTCCCTGACACCCACTGTGGGGAAAGTGAAAAACCCCACTCCACCAAAGCCAATATGGTGGTGAGAAAAATTCCTTTCCAATCCCCCTACAAAGGAGCAACTACAGTAATGCCCTCAGCAGGTCCTAAACCTTACCTGATATTCACACCTCAAGAGGAGGGAGGGTGGGTTCTGCCTTGTCTGCTGTGTGGAGAAAGGGTTCCAATGCCCAGGGTTACACTTTTAAAGCCTTCCACCCTCAAATTCCTAGGGGGTGAGTCAGCACTGCAAAGCTAACCACCACACACCTTTTTGCACCAGGTTCCAACCTCCTTCTTGTCGTCCCCTCCCCAACCTCTGCCATAAAGCACTACTACCTTCCTCTGGCAAGCCCAGACAATCCCCACCCCCCCATCTCACCCCACCCCGCTTCAGGTGTGGTGCGGTCGTTTGCATGCTATCGCCTGCGAACAACAGAAAGTTGTGAAATTTCACAATAAAGCCTGTTCTCACAATATTTCCAGCTCAGTTTGCAGACCCCAGCTAATGGGACACTTCACATAACCATGCAGACCTTTGACAGTTTTCTCATCAACACGGGAAATACATATTTGAAACTTACTGAAATGATCCAAACCACTCTCTCCTCCCCAATACCTCACCCACTATACCCAGCTCTCTCCCTCCCGACACAAACTCCTTTCTGCCAAAAGGTCCCAGACCTCCCTCTCTGTTACACTGTCACTGGATGGAGGGGAAAATAGCTTGTGTAACAGTAGCCACTGGAGGTGTAACCTTTTGTAACCCTGAGCCATGTCAGGTGACTGGGTGCAGAAATGAAGAATAGTCTCTTCTCTTACCAGCATCTATGCGTCTCACACATGTATTACAGTGGAGTTACCCTTACATTAGGTAATTCTCTTCAGATGGCTGCAAGGTGGCCTATGCACCATTCATTCCCTCTTTTTCTCTGACCATCCCACCTGAGAGCCCTACCATACTATGGGACTCCAAGAGATACAAAAAACTTTGAACATGTGAAATTACTCCTTCCCTGGCAATGAGAACCATCATTCCCTCTGAAGCATCTGGCAGCAGCCACTGGCAGAAGACAGGATACTGGGCTAGATGGCCCATTGATCTGACCCAATATAGCTGTTCTTATGTTCTTATTCTTGGCAGCAGGAATATGGACAAGGTTAGTGGAGTTTTTTGTTTTGTTTTTCAGAGAGAGGTCATGAACAGGGAAGTGGGAAATTAGCTGCTTCCAAAGAAACACAAAGAATCGGGGTGGGGAGTTGACCTCTCAAAGTCCCTGTGGTTAGAGACACAGTAGATCAGGGTAAGCATGCATTAAGATGTCCCTAGAAAGACAACCTACCATCTGATTCAAATCTCTCCTCCATAATGACCACAAGAAGTGAGTTTATAATAAAATCTGTAAATTATTCCCTTCTCAAGTTTTGGGCAAAGGTTTGGGCAAATTCTTTTTTTTATCTGAACCAGATCATAGAATCATTGAATATCAGGGTTGGAAGGGACCTCAGGAGGTCATCTAGTCCAACCCCCTGCTCAAAGCAGGAACAATCCCCAATTTTTGCCCAAGATCCCTAAATGACCCCCTCAAGGATTGAACTCACAACCCTGGGTTTAGCAGGCCAATGCTCAAACCACTGAGCTATCCCTCCCCCGTCCAAAAATTTTTTTCGCTTGGCTCAGAGGGGCCAGGCGGCCACAGCCATGTGCAGACCGACTCCCCAGCCCCAGCCCTTTCCGTTCTCCCCTCGCAGACCATGGGGTGGGAGTCTGGGGGGAGAGGCAAGACGGGCCCCGGCCTTTTGGCCCCAACGCAGAGAGGGAGGCAGAATAGCCCCTCTCCGTTCTGGGCTTCCCGTGGATCGGGGTGGCTGGGATGGGTGGCATGGGTGTACTGAGGGGGGCATGGGCGTCCTCAGATGTCCTTCCCTCCTGGGCGGTCCCCCCTCCGCCCTCCCCAGGGCCCTCTCATGGGCGTCCACAGGCCACCTCAGGCCGTACAAGTCTTTGAACCACCATCTTCCCCAGGCCACGAGGCTCGCGGAGAGCACTGGGTACCTGGCTCCTGGGTGAGGGAAACAGTTCCAATCCCTCTGGGGCATCTTCCCCCCCTCCTCCCCCCCCTGCCGCCACCACTTTCAGCCTACAGGGTAGGCAAGCGAGTGATGGATGGCACACAAAGTGGTGCCCGGCACCTGCCAGCTGGCTCCGCATTATCTTGGGAGGGGCATCGTCCCAGAAGGCACACTGGGAAACCACTGCCACGGCCTCGCTCGCTCCCAAGGATCCGGGGTTTCCTTCCATTTACGGTGTGCCTGGGAGGCAGACGGGACTGGGGCCACTGCCGTTTTTTGCTTCTGCCCCACGCGCGCCATCCCAGCCGCACACCCACATCGAGCTCCATTTCCAGGGTCGGTCGCCGAAGCGGCGTGGAGGACGGTCCCAGCGACCGGGAAAGACCGCACGGGTGGGCAGCATCTCTGAGGGGGTGGCTCAGGTACACGCACGGAGGGGAAGGCGTGACAGTGGTCCGACAGTGGATGGAGGAGACCCCCTCCGCCGACCTCAATCCCGGCCCCTCCCAGCCACCTGGGAGCGGGGACAGAGCGAGTGCGGAGGGGGCGCCCGGCTCTCCCCGCGCCCAGGACCCTGCCGCCAGGGTCCCATCCTGCACGCGGGGAGGCATCCAAGGCCTCGGTCATCAGCTGTGCCACCATCAGGGGACCCCGAGCCAGCCAAGCGCAATCCTGTTAATGATCCTTCCGCAGGTTCACCTACAGAAACCTTGTTACGACTTTTACTTCCTCTAGATAGTCAAGTTCGAGCATCTTCTCGGCACTCCACCAGGGCCATGACCAACCCCAGCTGGGCCGATCCGAGAACCTCACTAAACCATCCAATCTGTAGTAGCGACGGGCAGTGTGTACAAAGGGCAGGGACTTAATCAACACGAGCTTATGACCCACGCTTACTGGGAATTCCTCGTTCATGGGGAATAACTGCAATCACTGATCCCCATCACATGCTGAGCCAGTCAGTGTAGCGCACTTGCAGCCCCGGACATCTAAGGGCATCAATCTCGGGTGGCTGAACGCCACTTGTCCCTCTAAGAAGTTGGACGCCAACCGCTTGGGGGTCGCATAATTAGTTAGCATGCCAGAGTCTTGGTCGTTATCGGAATTAACCAGAAAAATCGCTCCACCCACTAAGAACGGCCATGCATCACCACCCACAGAATTGAAAAAGAGCTATCAATCTGTCAATCCTTTCCATGTCCAGGCCGGGTGAGGTTTCCCGTGTTGAGTAAAATTAAGCAACAGGTTCCACTCCTGGTGGTGTCAATTCCTTTAAATTTCAGCTTTGCAACCATACTCCCCCTGGAACCCAAAGACTCTGGTTTCCTGTAAGCTGCCCGGCAGGTCATGGGAATAATGGAGCCCATTAGATCACTGATCCCTAATAAGCACTCAGAACAAATGCCATTGAACAAAAAAGAATGAAAGAGAAATGTGGAGAAGAAAAAGATCAGTAAAAAGAATGCTTATTAACTGTGCTGTGATCTCTCTCCATTCAATGCAAAGCAAATGACACAATTCTGCAGATAGATCAGAGAGATGATACATGTCACAGTTTCAGGTCAACTGCCCCTGTACATGCCCTCCGTGATCCACTCCAGGAATGCTCAGGCAGGTCTCCAGTTATCACCTGTCTCTGCACAGAGATCCTTGGCAGTTTTAAGGTCACATAGCTCCCTGTCTTACATTGTGATACCCCTAGCAAGCCAGTCTTCCTAAAGGCCAGCACCTGAGCTGTGCTTTCTCTCCAAGGAAAATGATGGTGTTTTTACCAGTACTCTCACTGCTCTTCCACACAAGCACATTTATTCATAGGGCAAAAGCATTACAGAGAAAACATATAAAAACAACGAACCGCTTTAAACCCCACACAAAACATACCAGAAATCACCCATCTTCCACCTGGGGAGTCAGATATGCCAATGCGCCTTCCAACCCTTCAGAAAGGTTGGAGCCTCCCCTTGGACAAAGAGTCATGTCCATTTGCTGAATCAAAATGAAAGTCTGCTCAAGCTCATCCTTTTAGTCCAGAAGCCCTTTATGTCCTAGTCTCTGAAAAACCAAGCCTGAACCAGTCTATGCAAATCACCCCAAGGGGCGGAACTTCTCTGGAGTTGTTTACAATCTCTGGGGTAATCACCCCCTACTGCCTTAGTTCCTATAGCAGCTGTGGTAACTCTCCCTTATGGTGTAGGTCACAATCAGGCATAAGCCACTCATACATTTAATAAAATGGTCCCCAAAGATACTGCATGGAGTTGCACTATTTGTCACAATACACACACAGCTGGCTCTGTATATCAGGCACACAAGATTTTGACTTTCATTTGACAGTATGTAGTAATCCCACAGACACTGCACACAGCCTACTAATTCTCTACCACTGTCTCAATGCTTGAACCTCTAACTCTCACTCTTGCACTCCCACCCTCCTTCCAAAGTTGGATGCGAGACTGTTTTGGTTGAACTAGATTCAGCTCACTATAGTGTTGCTCTGTGTTAAAACACTAGAAGAACTGATTCAAGCATTAGGCTTTAAAAATAAACGCTGTCTTTGTATTTCTGGTCAACCGTAAATGAACTAGAGATCTCTTTCTACCCCAGTTTAGTAAGTGTGTTCTCTGTTGTGTTGTCTCTTCTGCAATTTCTTCCTTGCATTTAAAAACTCTGATACTGCTAGGAGTCCTGCCACAATAACAGTGATACCAACTGACTGTCCGATTACCCTTCTGGAAAAAATTCTATAGTATTTAATAGATAATGATAATCTTTCCATAGGCTCCAGAATTCAATAGAAAATTCTACAGAATTCTACAGGATGGCTTGAAACCTTTCAAAAGCTTATCATTTTCTTTTAAGTTCTATAATTTCTTAGAGTAATTTTTAGAAAATTGTAAATTACTACAGAACCTTATTAGTTTCATCCCTATTCACCTTCTCTATTACTACACCTATATCAAGTTCATGGTTCAGGATTTTGGTCTTCAAATCTTCTCCTTTACATTTTACTCTTGTAGTTTGCTTAGTGAGGGAAGTGTACATTGAGTCTAGAGCCAGGAACTATTGTTATTACTAATTATTTGTAGTGTGTAGAGGCCTCCTCAGAGACCCGAACCACATTGTGCCTGGACATTCTCCACGGACGTTATAAGAGACAATCTCTGACATGAGCAACTTACAATTGAAATAGACAGTCAAAGGGTAGGCTCAAGGAAGTATTAATCACCATTCAATGGACGGAGAATGGAGACAGAGATAAGTGACTTGCTCAAGGTCACACAAACAGTTTGTGGCACATCTCTCAAGTGCCAATCCAATGCCCTAACTACAAGATCTTCCTCCCATCATACAATTTGTGGATAGAGGCATCTAACACCAAGAAGTGAATACTTAGAAGAGAGGACAGACTGATTATGAGAGGCATTTGCAGGAACTGACTTGAGTTGCTAAGCATCTGTACCCTTATTCTGAATAGAAGCATAATTGAATTACTAACAAATAACTGCAACCAGCACATAGGAAAATTAACTAGGAATTCGGGCCCTTTGTGGTATCACATAGTGTAACGCCAACAGATCCCAGTCGTTGGTGAGTGGGATGAACCTAGAACCTCTGAAGCTAAATGCATGAGCCTCTACGACATGAGCTAAAAGCCACGTTTGACAACTGGGTTCTGTCAGCGCTACAAGTGGGGGCTCATCCGGGTGTTACAATAGCTCTAAGACATGTTGTTCTTTGTCCTTTGGCTGGATACATGCTAGCAGCAAGGGAAGTAACGTGACTCACAATGTACACGCACCATACAGGACCCTCTCCCACGCACATAAATGCACATACACATCTCTCTAAATAGTCTTTTTTACCTAGGAACTATAAAATATGTGACAATTCCAAAATTATTTTGTCACATCTATGTACATTTTCTTTTGAATATTACAAAATACTTTGCAAGTACTATTTAGTAATACAGCACTCCTATGAGTGTGGAAGGCTTATTGTCTCTGAGAGTGCATGAAGAGAAAGGTGAAATGGCACAGATATTGAGTCACTGGCAAAGCTAAAAACAGAACACCACAGTCCCTTCCAAAGGCCACAGTTCCTCAGACAACAGTCTTGTAACTCATTGACTTTAGCCAGCTAGTAGCCTGCAAGGAAGTCTGTGTAACTCCAGTGACTCCGGAATTGGTACCTGGGCTGCCCAACCATAATTCAGCCTTCCCTTGTATTGCCATGCTCCTTGCTTGAAACGTTACTTGGAGGCCCAACTGCATGTGTGCTGGGCCATGCGATGGAATTCCCAGGTGAGCTGTGGCCCTGGCACATAATGGAGTTTGGGGGTGTTCCGAATTCACTCTGGTCGTCAAAGCCTCCTAGATTCAACTACTCACAAGAATGCAGAAGCAGAACCCACAGGAGTTTCTGTGAATAGTCACCCTCTTTTTAGTCTGTTTCTAAGTTTGGATATTTTGTTCCAGACAAGCAGATTTTGTCAGTGAACCAGGAAGCCAGGACTTCACTGAAGTTCACACAGTACTACACCATAAAAAAGTGACAATTGTATGTTACCCATAAAGCAACAATAAACTGTTACATTCTGCCAGTATCCTTGCTGTGTCCACAGCAAGAACACCCACCTCCGCTCCCTTTCAAGATTTTGCCGAAAGAATGAAGTAAAAATTATGAGTGAAGGATAAGGATGTGTCATGTCACCTGGTGCCATGAATAATTTCTCTGCCACTGTCAACAATGCCGCAATGCTTCTTGTCAATCAGGTTGTGAGATGGAAGTCACCTTCAGTTCCTCCCTCTCTCATATCCAGGCTGCCTCCAAATCTTGCCATTTTGCCTCCCAAACATTTCTAATACCTGACTTTTTCTTTCCGTTTACACATGATAAAACTTATCTACACCCTCATCACCTTTTCACCTTGATTAATGTAACCTACTTTTGTTCTCTGACCTCCCAGACACTTGCATCACCACTTATCTTTACAAAACACAACTCCTAAAATCATCTTCCTTGCCAATCACTCTGACCTCGTCACCTCACTGGCTTCCTCTCATCCACTGTACCAAACTCTTTCTTCTTGTCAACCTCCAAGGTTCTTCACAATCCATTCCCACCCTATTTATCCACTCTTGCCCCTTATGACATAATCCTTTCCTTCTCTGCTTCACAAACGACATCAACCCTGACCCTCTACTTATCCATTCCTCCCACAAACATCTCCACATTTTCTTCCATGCCGCTTTCTTCCATGCATAGAACACCCTCACTAAGCTGTGTATGCTATCACTGCAGCACATACACTGTCCACCAGCCAGGGAGCTGCAACTCAGTGCGCAGGAAACCGCCCATATAGACAAGGCCTTAGGTCTTGGGTTTAGGCTTATGCCTAAAACTACCATTATCTCCTTCAAATCCCTTCTCAAGACCCGCTTCTGTCATAGGGCCTACTAGAAATCAGTCGATGCTTGATGGCTAGGCTAAGGGGAGTTGGGAAATGAAATATTTATTTATAGAATTACAAAACATTGTCTATGTGCATATGTGCACAGAGAGAGAGAGAAAGACACAGAGACACATACAGCGGGCATACTTAAAAAGTTAATATTGATTCTATCAGTATTCTCCTATTATAAGTATTGGGAACATCTCTGAAACCTGTAATATCTCCCATAATGAAAATGAACTTTTACTCATGGCCATAATATGGGGGGGGGGGGTACATAAATACAGTACATGCATATGATCAAATGTATATTAAAAATGTGCATGCAGCTGTGTTCCTGTCCACCACGTTTTATGTTGCTCAATTTAGATTGTAAACTCTCTGGCCTACCAGTATATTTGTACAGCACCTAGGACAAAGAGACACTATAAATATGCAGCACCTCAAGTTGCTACAGTAATGTACATTTTCGAAGAAACAAAACTCAGGTTAGGTACCAAGGGAGTGGGCTCCAAATTCCTATTTGTGTTTTTAAGAACTCTCCCTACATTAACAATAATGAAATAGTAATGCTTGAAAAGAGAGAGAGAGAGAGAGAGAGAGAGAGAGCTGTGTCACGTGTCATAGACATCCAATCTCATTTCCACAAAACATCTGAGAGTCCCACTCATTTTCTCTGCCCAAATTCAAACACCTGCTAGCTAGTCATTTATATATTCTAAGACAGCAAAGCCTTTTTACAGTAAATGAAAATATCACTATATCAGGGAGACAGATTGCACTGCACAGAGAACAGACACATGCTATTCTACCTCATTTTTGTCATGCAATTATGAATTATATGATCTTTTGCATTTATTAGTGAGGGCGGAACACGAGGAAATCTTAGTTTAGTATGAAATGATGTGTACATTAAAATAATGCCTTCTGGCCAGTGATTTCACAGTAGAACAGGATTATTATTTCACTGAGGTACACAGTGGAAAAAGCAGAACCTCACAAACTGTTCACCATATCAAGGAATTCACTACAGCAGTTCTACTGTACAAATAAAATAATAATAATGTGAATGTTTGAATGAATGGGATAGGATATGTGCCTTTGACATCACTGTGACTTTTGAATGTTATAAAAGAAATGAAAAATAAAACCTCTTGCCCAAGAAATACAGTACAATCAAAATGTTATGTGCAAAGCTGAGCCTTTGGAACAACAGTGTATAAAACGCGCCCCCATACAAAGGCAATAACAACCAAACATCGATTCAAGGAAAAGTCAGTATTCTCCCTATTATTCTCAGGATGGTATCCAGCTACAGAAGAGTACTGAAACGCATCTCAAAAATGAAAATAAGTAGTACCTTCAACAAGCCTTTATCAATTATGCAATCAGAGGGCCCCATGCTGAAGACACTTACTATCATGCTCAAAGTCTACTTAGTTAGTATGTAGCCCTATTGATTTTAATGGGATTGCTCGTAGTAGTAAGCCCTAGGTTTGCAGGACTGGACCTGGAGATGATACATTTTATCATGCAAACACAAACTGTGAGAGAGAATATAGGTGCTATTTGTGTAATCTTTTTTTCAACATACTGATTTTATCTTTTTCACTGCATATAGGTTTAGCTCCTTTAAAATACATAACTAACATGCTGGTGCTTAAATTTGGGAACAGACAGGAGGCAGGATCATGCATGTGGGATTTTAACCAAGAAGTGTCTAATTTGTGATCTGTAGAGCACTTGCTGGTGCTCTAAGAAGATCTAGCTAGTCACACAGTGACCTTTCCTTCCTGTTTCCACCTGCTAAACTCCATTAAAAATATAAGAATTTTTCCATGTTAGCAAATACTGTAGGAATATCATATAATTATTCAGAAGAAATGGTCTGCTCACTTATGAATGGGGAGGCTGGTGGTCCACAGGACAATCTCAGTATTAAAGTATGTTCCACATTATGAAAAAAGTTTGAAGACCTTTGACGTAGTCCACTTAGCAGGAAGGAATATACTCCACTATTCTGATACATTTATTATCTGACTTTGCTTTCAGTGCCTTAGTCTGATAGACTTTAAGGCCAGAAGGGACCATCATGATCATCTAGTCTGACCTCCTGAATAGTGCAGGTCACAGAACCTCACCCACCCATTCCAGTAATAGATCCATAACCTCTGGCTGAGTTACTGAAGTCCTCAGATCACGATTTAAAGACTTCAAGTTACAGAGTATCCACAATTTACACTAGTTTGCACCTGCAAGTGACCCATGCAGTTACTTCTCTACCTCTACTGCAAATACCTTGCCTGATATATCCTAAGATTGTATTAGCATTTTTCACAGCCACATCACATTGCAGCTCACAGTTCTCCTGTGATCAGGCAACACAACCAAGTCTTTCTCCTCCTTTGTCACTTCCAAATGATAAGACCCCAGCTTATAGCAAAAATTCTTGTTAGTCCCTAAGTGCGTGACCCTGCACTTTGAGCTATTAAATTTCATCCCATTTCTATTACTCCAGTTTTCAAGGTCATCCAGATCTTCTTGTAGGATATTCAGATATATATGACTGCTTGCAACGTTATTAGGTAAACTGTCCTGCTATCCGCAATAATGGAAACAAGGCAGGTGAGGTAATATCTTTTACTGGACCAGCTTCTGTTGGTGGAGAAGCTTTCAAACTTTTTACCTTGTCTCTCTCATATCGTGGGACCACTATAAACAATACTATCTGCAATAATAAGCATTTAAAAGGTGTTAGTTTTCTTTTGTAACCGCACACCAAACACTTGTCTAACTCAGAGCCAAAGACAAATTGAAGCAGTCCCTAATAACTATGTGTTTATTTTTTGTCTTACATATGTTCTTCTAATCTAGATAAGATATGTGGAATGGCATGTGGATTTTTACAGAAAAGCAGCATTTTCACTTGGAAGAGCACCTTCAGGCTAACCAAATTGCCAATTATGTTGGTTATAAGTGTGATGGATAATAAACTCATTGGAATCCCCACAGAAAAACTCATAACAATGTCCTTCCTTTTCCTTAACCACCTTTCCCTCCTTTTATTATGAGATATGAATCCAAAATCTGTCCAAACACAAGAAAAATAGTGGAAATTTAATTGAATTTACCTGAAATATTTTTTTCTTTAACTCTTATAACTGAATAACTGCACAGCATGTGGGTTTTCACTTTCGTGCTTGCTGCTCTCTGTTGATTCACAGCTGGGCTAGGGGGATTGTTCCAGAACAACAGAGGGAGTAAAAGAGAAGCTGCACAATTCCAGCAGTGAGAGAACAAGGATTTATGACTGTAAGTTCCTGAAAACTGGGAATATCCATTAAGAGAAAAGGTTCTGAGCACAGGCTACTCTAGTTCAAAGTATTTATTAAGTTGGTAGAACAATGGTTGCATTCCCATCTTAAAGTAGACAAAAAAAATCTCTAGCCTAATTGAAGACATTAAGCAAACTATTAGTCAGTCTTGTTGCAGAAAGACCTTACAAGCTGAATTCCAAAGTGTTCTCTTCATTAGTTCTAGTTATCAATCCACTTTAGGCATTTGTAATCATATATATTCTATTTGCCAGGGCTCTGGGTCATGCATCAATAATAAAATTATTGACATCATACAATAACAGAAGAACAGTAATGAACAAATTGTAAAATACAAAAACCATTGTGTGTTTTAAATAATCCTCAATATGCCCAGTTCCAAGCTCCAGCAGGATACCAGAGTAGCTGTGACTTTGTGTTATAGCGTATCTGAGAGTATCCCATCAATATGGGGGTCCTGGCAAGGATGAACATCATAGGACAAAAATAATCCCAACAAGTATGTTCTTAGTTACTAATGTGCTGGATGTCCCTCTTTACTTGTACACCAAGGACACTCAGCGTACCTTGGTGAAGTGACTAGTCAATGGATTTGGTGCTTACTTCTGCAAGTCACTTTTTAATGCCATTATTGGTCAAATCTCCATCTGCTCTTTCGAAATTAAGCAGAAAATAAAGAAAAAGATTTTTATCTTCCTTTGCTTTGCTTATTTTTAACAGAGGCACTACAGAATGATGATGGCGTCCTTTTGGTAAACCAGAATGTCAGACACATATTATTCTTCTAAACATCTCCTGGCCTTTCTCAGAAAGGTTAAGGTGGTTTAAATAAATTTAGTCAAAGTAAATGACAGTTGAGGAAGTAATAGAAAACTATACTTATTAACAACCTCTTTTCCTTAAATTTAAACAAATCATTTACCAAACTGTGGTTTAAAGAGATCATGATGGTATATGCACTTCCTACAAAAAATGAAAACAACTTTAAATGGTAAAGAAGTGTTGGGTGGGGGGAAATTATACACAGATGTTAATGTATGGCCATAACCCTCCCTAATATTACAAGCTATAATTTCAAAATGGTCACACATCAATCTGGTCTTTCCTATGGACTCTTAACTGAGAAATGTCCTTTTCATGATTTTACATCACCTTAAAGACTGAAACATAAATCAAACATGCAAGAAAACCATAAATCCAAAAATCATTTGCATCAAAGTAACAGGTACTACATGAATGTTTTACAGTCGATTTGAAAGTATTATTATTAGGGCCAGGGAGGGAGTAATATCTTTCTACTGGCATGGGACTAACCATTTATATATACTATATAAGACACAACATTAATAATTCTACCAAATGTAAGCAGTTAATTATGTTTAACACATCAAAATTTTTAACCTAAGCATCCAGGAGCAGACTATTCTACTAAACAGCAGTAAGAGAATTAGAAACTGTTTACAAATGGCATATGTTCTGAAAAATAACTTCTCGGCAGATGATGAAATTAATTATCATCAATTAACTGACAATTTCAGTTTGGTGTTTCTCACCCCAAAAAAAGTAGTCATCAGTGTGTGTGTACTAAGCTTCGGAAGACAGAGGGGAAAATATGCCTTGGAAGGGGCTTCTGGACTTGCCAGGGGTATTAGTCAAATTCTACCTTATTTTATACAAATTGAAGTCAGTGGTGTGGCACAGGAGTAACAGAGAGAAGTTGGCCTACCTACACCACTCCCACCTCAAATATACAGAGTGCAGCAATGGCTGGTCAGGTTGCTTGTGCTGAAAGGATGGGGGCTGTCTCCCAACTCAGGTGCGTTAGACCATGCGATCCCAAGCAGTTCTCTGATTGGCTGAGATAACTGAGCTGCCACCTCCCATCATGAAAATGTAAAGTTGTTTTACATTAGCATTGCAGCTGTAACAATTTTTTCCCTCTCATCCACCTATGTGTTTGAGTAAATGAACTAAAACCTGTGCTCTGCCAAGTTTGCTACCAACTTAATTAGTAGCCTTTACATGGGGGAAATGTTGAGGCCTGTTTGGGGCCAGGATTAGGGGGAGTGGGTCATTAACTCCAGAATTAACTGAGGGGCTTGAGGTCAGTCATTGCCACAGGGAAGTGATATCCATTGGCAGAGACTGGCTCAGAGGCTGCTCTAATCCTTTTGTGGTGGTAAAGATTTTGACGGACTCCAAGCCAATCATCTAGGTGTGGGAGGAGTGAATGGTTTAAATTAGTCGCCCCAGACCCTGGTGTCAGACTAACAAAGGTAGTTTAAGATTAGGGCACTTAGCTATAGCCTTCATTTGTTTTAAAGACCATACTTCCCACCAGTTATTACTTACAGCAGTGTTTAATGTTATTTATTAAAGTTGTAGCTTTAATGCCTTAAAGTTACTAGTTGTGAGATGTTTTTCTTAGGGTCCTTTGGACAACTATATACCCAAGGCGAAAAGCATTCGTAGCTTAACTCCACTGATGCCACTAAACAACAGCAAACTTTGCCCCCTCCTATTTATCGTTCTTTAGCAAAAAACCTCATTGTTCTTTTGAGTCTAACTTGTGGCAGAATTTCATTGTCCCCCTAGCCCGTTAGGAGTGAGACACTGATATTCTGCTAATGGTTAGAATTTAGTTTGCAAGCTTATTTCTGCTTTCTAAAACCTCTAACCAGGATGAGTTAAGTGCCAAATTTTATATCTCTATAATTGTGACAAACAGTAACATGATCCCAAAGGAAATCAAGGTCCAATTGCTAAGGAACCTACCAGCAATCTGGAAAAGCTTGCAGAATGTGATGTGTACCACAATTATGATTTATTAGGTCATGTGCACTTTGCTAATAGCTAGTGGAAAGAAGCATAAAATGCTACATTTGCAACACACATTATCTTACCTGCTACCATCTGATGTCAATCACAGAAGTGGTCAGGCCACAGTTATCAGAGACATTATTTCTAAACGAAATAAAGGCAACTGGAAGTAACTATTCTCACTACCCCACTGGAAAGCAATCACATTACCCTGCCGATAACAGGATGATAACAGGTGTCAACACAGTAAGGGAGAAAAATACCAAGTGAATAATCCTGTTAGTTCAATATTAGGAAGCTATTTAGTGGCCTTCACTGGAAGCATGATGTAACAGTTTCAAATGGGATAAAAATTATAAACTCATCTGTCTCAAACTGTCTTATCTTAATAAGTCTTTCTAAACAAGATTTTCTGACTTTTTGTTTTACTTCAATACATTTTTCCTAATCATGCCCACTGCAATATCCAACAATAAAGGGTAGACAGTGCAATGTCATTGGAATTCAGCAGCATGCACCAGCTCAAATATACCCCAATTCACTCACAAGGTTGTCCAGAGATACACATCCACACACAGATAACCAATGAGATTCCAGTTGTGAGAATCACCAAAGTAAATTTCTATTACTCCTATTAAATCATGATGTGTGTCATTCAGTACCACTTTTTAGTACTTGTTTGTTTCCCGTGCACATAAATTATGTATTTATTGCATTATTTATTTAGCTCTCAATTCAACAAGTTATTTGAAAATTAAGATTCTGATCCAGCAAGGTATTTAGAGGATATAACTTTATCTAGTCCTTTACTGCATTATTTTGTCACTAAGCCCAACTCACAAAGAGTTAAGAAAAGTGATTTTTTTTAAGTCATTCATGGAAAGATAGAAAATTTACATTATATTATACATCTGTCTAGCTCTAATTTCTCAGCTACAAGGATATATTTCAAGATTAGGAGATGCTCATTAGAAGTTGATTTAGATAGATCAGATAATGTGTAACACATTTATATATTTTAAAGCAGCCGTTCCTCCTGATCACTTGTGGTCATGAAAGACCCAGTAACACTTATTGTAAGTTGGGGCTGTTCACCCTGGTATCCTGGCAAAATTCAAATACAGATAGTTACATTCTGCCTACCTAAAATTCCCTTGAGGTTTCAATTAGATATGGTATTCTTCTTCACGTCCTGTCCTAAGATATTACAAAGTATTTCTTTGGGCTCTGATGGATTTGAGGTCAAGAAGATTACTCACATGCTTAAAAGTTAACCACCTGTTTGAAACACTTCATTGGATCATGACTGGAATGTTCAGCACCTGGCAGCATGAGCCTTTAAACAGCTTCTGCATTTCTTCCTAACGGTTGCTGAATTTCAGTGACAGGTAAAGTGAGTCCTTATATATGCACTCTGGCGCTGGCTCTGCACAAGTGTACATGGATGTGACACAAAGAAGGAGCCTTCCCAATTTATGGCTCAGTGGAGGGGGCCATCACTCATAGTCCCATGATCAAAAAGACAGGCAACCTCTGTGTGTGTGTATTGGGATAAACTCACAGATAAGTTCTGAAATGACCCCAAATTACCCCAAGGAAGTCATTCAAACAGTAAGAGTAAAACCATAACTTTTACAGCCGCACACTGTTAAGCAAACATGCAGAGGGGCAAACAGTCCCCAGAGACACACTGCAGAGATCACACACAGGCACAAACACTCTGTAAGGATAAAAGTGCTCCTCCTCCACTGGCCTCAATCATCCCTGTGCAGCAGAGGCTGGGCCCATGTCCCTCCCCATCCCAACACACATGCCCCTACTGGAGGATCTAGTCTCTGTGGTGGTGCCAACACACTCTGCTTTGGGCTAATGACACTCAAGCAGCAGGTACTTAGTTGGCGTGCAAACTGGAAGGGAGGAGAGCGAGAAGGAAGAATTCCCTAAGCCCAATTTCTCCTCCTTCCCCATATTGCACACACACAGGAGTGGACCCAGAAATAGTACTCCCATGTAGAAGCATCCTGTACCTGTTAGAGACAAAGACTGCCAGTTTGTTAAGCTATAGGAAAGTAAAGGGTCAATAACAAAAGGCATGATATACAAATGATTGTTTTAATTACCAAATTATCAGAAATCTATGGTTTAGCATTTTCTTTCCAAGCATGCCAAGGAAATAATACTATCTGACTTGCTGCCATTAGACTAAAGCACAGCCATTATGAAACTGTTGTTTTCACTACACATTTGCTCCTTTTAAAGATTGGGGGGCAGAGGTGAGGTTTTTTTTAAATAAAGAAAGATGGCATTATCTGCTTACTGGCCCAGCAAGAAGGTCTTACAAATTTCTCCCAAGTTTCCATAGAAATGCATTGATTAGAGCATAATTTCAGTTAATATTTTCTTCTTTCAGAGTGCTATGCTTGCTTACACTAACTGTGCACCTTCCCCTTGCAGTCGTTTTCATCTTTTGTTCGGCTCAGTAGGTTTCCTAACTGGTGGATTTTATTGAGTTAAATCAAGCTGTCACTTCATCTGCCTGAAGGATGACTCAAATACAACACATAATAATAAAAGAAAAGTAGGATAAAATAATCTTGTCAAGCCAGAAAAACTGATTGCTTGAAGTTGTAGCCTTCAATCAATACACTAATTCCACAATTTATACTTCTTTCAATTGGAGAGGAAAGAAACCCTGATATGGTATTTCTTGGCTCACTGACCAACTTTGACCTTCTATCTATGTGAACGTAGGATTAGCAAGTGCTTCTGCTTAGTGAAATCACCTATGAAAACAGGAAAGCAAATAAGTGACATTTGAGGCTCAAAGTAACTTTATTAATTTCAGAAATGCAAGGGGTACTTATTGCTTATATGGTGTGGCTCCAACACTGGAGATCACTGTGCAGTTATGGATTTGTGTATTAGGTTATTATGAAAGAATATAAAACTAAGGTTTCTGATTTTGGCACTAAGAGCTTAAGCAGGTGAATCGTCCCCAAAGTTCCCCCACATTTTCAATACAATTGCAAACACAATGGGTAACTGAAAAATATATTTTATCACTCAGAAGATGAAATTATTTGTATATAATTTCACACTTTTTTGAGAAAAAAGCTTGCAGTCTCACCAAGATTAGCCACTTGATGAGTTTGGTCAAATACACTGCACACCAGGCCATTATAAGTACCAGGCTCTTATTCAGTATATTGTAGTATTTTATGAATTATTAATTTTTGTAAACAGTTCATTGCTCGCAAAGGCCTGCTTTTATTTGTAAATTGTAATTCATTTGCATAGCTTTTAATAAACACAAAACACTTCATTTAAAAATTGTGGCTGCTCTTTGCCTATCAAGTTTCTGCTTTGCTTTCATAATTCCCCCCCTGCAGGCACAAACCAGGAAATAAAAGTTCTTTGTTTAGCATGCCTTTTATATTTCACCCTGCCACCTGCTTAACTTGAGTTGTGGCATGCTATCAAACAGGCCCTTGAATTCAAGTTGTCTTTCTGCCCTACACTAAGAAAGAAAGAAAGAAAGAAAGAAAGAAAGAAAGAAAGAAAGAAAGAAAGAAAGAAAGAAAGAAAATGCCTGTGTAGATTTCCATATTAGCTGTGATGTTAAAAGTGCCAGTCCAGATTGTTTGAAGTAATAAATAATTAAGATAAAGAAAAATGACAGCATGTTATACTAACGGGGAAGATTAGCTTTTAAAAAAATACTAAATGACTATTTTCTCCATCTGCTGGGGAATATTTCTTTAATTTTAGTGATAAACTTCCATCAAAACCAAGGAGTAAAAGTTAAAGAAAGAAACCTGCCACCTAGAAAGTGGGTCTGGTCTCAGGCTCCTGAGACACCTAGCAGCCCTGCAATCTATATCACATGTTGCAACCTGTCTGACGTTCCCCTTATGATAACAAACAACAACATTAGGCAAAATTCTTATTGGAATTGAATACCTGTAATTCCTATTGACTTCATTGTGCTCAGCACCTGTCAGATTAACCCAATTCTTTTCATGAATACATCCAAAGATCTCAAAGGACTTTACAGAAGGTAAAGGCAAGAATTATTATCCCCATTTTATTGAGGCCCAGATAAGTTATGTTTTTGACTCAAGGTCATACAACAGCAATATCAGGAAAAGAACTCAAGTCTCAGGCTCTAACTACGAGGCCATGACACCTTCCCAAAAGGCCATTTATAGCGCTAATTCAGTTACATTACTGTTCTGGTTCAGTTCTGCCATCAGGGTCAACAGTATGCTTGGAACTATTTCTCCAAGGGATGGGTGGCAATGAGTCCCAGATAGCAGGGATCCTTGAATTACTGAGATACTTTCAAAGGCTGGTGATGAAGTTGCTCCCCCAAATTTTGTGGATGTAGCAAAAGCAAATAATTGTATGACCCATGCATCTGTACTAACTAATCAAGTATCGAGCACACCAAAATAGTACTTGTGCACACAGCTACTCATTACTTCATATGCTCTCTTTACATGGGCCACTGCTAGAAGTGAGTATACCATCTGTGTTTGGCTTGTGTGGATTACAAGAACTTGACACTTCAAGATCTCTTGTCAGGTGTTAGTAAATACTCAAGTCCTGATGGCTCATTTGGAGATTTATACTCTTCAGATGGACTTCAAAGGGCATTAGTTCAGATAACTAACAAGGAATCACAGAATCATAGAATATCAGGGTTGGAAGGGACCTTAGGAGGCCATCTAGTACAACCCCCTAGTCAACGCAGGACCAATCCCCAACTAAATCATCCCAGCCAGGGCTTTGTCAAGCCTGACCTTAAAACCCTCTAAGGAAGGAGATTCCACCACCTCCCTAGGTAACCCATTCCAGTGCTTTACCACCCTCCTAGTGAAAATGTTTTTCGTAATATCCAACCTAAACTTCCCCCACTCCAACTAGAGACCATTACTCCTTGTTCTGTCATCTGCTACCATTGAGAACAGTCCACGAAAACTTTTTGGAGTTTCATCCTGTAATCTTCCTGACAGCAGCTTCCCTTCCCTGGCAATATTCAATAGGGCTTCAGCTTTCACCTTCCCCTCAAAACCTGCCATACACCACACATCAGTTTTTGAGGTCGGTTCCCTTCCTCCCACCCCACTTTCTGGACACATCACCAGTAGGCCTGATAACTTCTCTCTGGACCCCAATGCCCCAATTAAAATGTTGTTCAGTCAATGCCTCATGCAGCATAATGCAAGCAAAATTTTAATGTAATAGTTGCCGGCGTGCAGGAGGCTGGCTATCAGAGCTGCCATTATCCACAACCAGATCTTCAAAGGTGGAAGGGTTCTGGGGAGAAAATGGGCGCTATTCGGAGACAAGGACATAATCAGAGACTACAGCAGGGCTGGCGGAGGGGCTGGAAAAACCAAGCTGGAGGACTCTGAGGGTTTTGGACTAATTGGACAGTTGCAGGGAAGGAGGCTTCCTATTTCACCACCCATTTTTGTTGGATGAGGACATGGGTTAGCCCTACAATACCCCCTGAGTTCTACCTCCTGCATGCTGGGGATAAAAAGACTCTAGACAGTTCCCCTTTCCCTTGCTTCCAGTATTTTTGGTACTGGATGGTGAGAAGATATGGGGGTGCATAAGTGGGTAGGAGTGAATTTGGAGAGCATCAGCAAGTGAATGGCAAATGGATTTGCTGGGTAATTATATCCTCCGATGGGCAACCACCAATGTTCCCTTTCATAAATGTCTGAAGTAATACCAAAAAGGTTTCTTGGATTCCCCCAGCTCTGGCCACAAATGGAATGGGTACAGCTAAGCTCCCTACCTCTTTTCTAGCCACCTATCACTTTGGTTCACCCTTGGCTTACTCAGCATGTTATTGCTAGTAATCATGTGTTACAGTTTTCTGCTTAAAGATGTTCTCTCTTTTTTTAGGAGGAGGGACGATATGTCCCCAAACACCAACACCAGCTAAACTTTACATTTACATTGAGTGCTGAGTAACTACTAGGCCTAATGTAATTGATTATTCCATAAAAACCCGATGTTAATATTTTATTGCTTCACATTAGCATTGTGCTGGGACAGCAGTATAGACATCCGATGAAGTGAGCTGTAGCTCACGAAAGCTTATGCTCAAATAAATTGGTTAGTCTCTAAGGTGCCACAAGTACTCCTTTTCTTTTTGCGAATACAGACTAACACGGCTGTTACTCTGAAACCTGGCAGTATAGACAGTGTTTCCACCCACTCTTTTCCCCATCAGCTCCAGCTAATTGACACATTTTTTAAAATCAGAGGTAGTGGGGTTAATGGTGCAATGTTACATACAATAAATGAAGTCCTGAGTCACCTGCAGCTGAGAGGGCTAAAGACATATCCTTGTGGTGATCACTGGAAGTTCAGGGAGGTGAAGGTGCAGATTTACCCGACCTCCCTGAATTTGTGGGGTTGTCTGTGGTTGGCAGAAAAGGCACATAATGCTCTGCAAGTCCCCACGCAGTCCTGAGGTAAAAGGAGACATCAGAGGTGCTCCTCTGCATCCATGGCCTTGAAAGGGTGACGCTGTAAGAAGAGGCAGCATCTCTGGCATAAGAATAGAAGACCATAGACAGGTAGGCCCCACTAGAGTGTAATATCACTCTCCGTTTCAGTGCATGAAACTCGTCACATGGTTGTTCAGCTGATTGTGCCAAAACAAAGCCTTATAAAACCATTTGTTTAAACTTGATCAGATCTTCATTCATTAGACCAAATGACAAACTTGTAATCAATTGAACAAATGCAATTTGAGTAAAAAATACTGTGTAGGTGAAAAGGTATAAAAAAAATCTACATGGATGTAATTAGGAAATTTCAAAAAGGGTGGAGAATGCTGAGGTCTAGTTTCTGCCACATAGTTGCAGTAAGTATCATCTCATTCCACAAATGGTCTCAGTGGAACTACTCATAGAGTAAGGTAATAATAAACCTGAGTAATGCTGGCAGAATCTGGGTCTCAATAAGTTACATACTTGGCCTTTTGGAGCATTTGTGATACACACCCAAGACAGAGGTATTCACCCATAACTCCAGCTCTCAACAGGCTCCAACTTTTGTGATGTTCCACTAAGGAACACGCATATACAACTGTAGAACATTCCAACCACCAGTGTCTAAACACTGCCTTTTGCCAACCATGATAAGCACACATTAAGAAATTCTACAATAATGGTCAAAAACACAGGTGTAACACCATTTTAAACCCATGATCTACACTATTACTCTAGAATATTAGAGTATTATATATTTTCTATACATATTTTAAATGTAATGTTTTAGATATCAACTGCTGCTATTTTTATTTCTTTTATTAATGTAGAAAATAAAAAACAAACATTTTAGCAACTTTCAGAAAGAAATACAAATGCAATGAGCAATAGTAATCACAGGAAAAGTTAGTGATTCAAATAATAAGTAAACCACATATGCAATACATATGCACCCTAAAGACTTGATTCCCACACAGAAAATTAAGGAAGTTCAGAATTAAGTATCCTCAACCCAACCTCTTGGGTCAACGGATATTGCAGCCAACTACACAACATATGTGACCTCACCACCTGCTCTGACCCCCTGGCCTATCTAGCTTTGGCAAGAAAGGGTGAGTTAAAGGCAGAGCACTGTACCACAGTTTGGTGTTAGCTATGAATTTCCTGATTTTATTGAGTTTAGAGAAAATACTCTGGGTTCTTAATAAATTAGCCTTCAAAACTGTTGGTTCAGGAAAGTAATAGTCTATAAAGGCTAAATCCTATTCTGTGTGCCACACTTGAGAAGCCAGACTTTGGACACAGAGGTTCCTCTCAAACAAATCATAGAGTGACCCCAGATCCATAACTACAACACTAGGCTGCAGTAAACCTGACACTCTTGTACTCTCACTTCTTTGGAACAATGACTAGAAAAATCTTCCTAGGGGTGAGGCTACTACTAACTCCACCTGTAGCCCACCCAGCCATGGCACCTAAACACCACACAGAGAGCCCTTCAAGGCTGTGCAAAGGGGGTGCAGCTCCCTGAATACCACTCAGGATTGTGATACTGCTGATTTTGCTACCTCTGTGCTCTGGTGCAGTTGTGGGGGAGGAGAAAGAATTTCCCTCATAAGGATTAAAGATGGAGCCAAGCTATACAGATCAAACATCCCCAAGTCTATAGAGGAAGGGAGGGATGGTTGGATTCAGAGATTTGGTTCAGGACCATCTCTAATGGGATACATGAAGAATTAGAAGTAAAGTGAATGATCACTTAAGGCTAGAAATAGGCAGTATATAAAATTACAATCTTTCTTCCCATGGAAAGGGAAAGACTTCAGCTGTCAAACTTCTTTACATCTCTCTAATATATCATTCACAATTTTCCTGTATCAGTAAAATCTCATTTTTCTTTTAAAGGGCCATATACAATAGCTAAAAGGAAGGAAGGGAGAGTAATATACAAAAGGACCATTAATTAGCCTAAGGGACCATAGAGAACAGGAGAGTTATAAGATACATGGTAGAAATGGGCTGAAATATCACTAGGAAAGTATGTAAACATTTTAATCTATGCAATTTTAAGGGGCTGGTTTAAGGGGCTGCTCATTGTAAAGTCTGAATTTGTCTATAACATTTAAGGGGCTGCTCATTGTACAGTCTGAATTTGTCTATAACATCTGAACCATTCACCTTCAGCTGGATCAGCAGCAAAGAAACAATCCACAGAGTTCAGTTCTATATTCGTTACTCAGGCAATATTCCCTTTTGGTTTCAGCAGCAAATACTGCCTGAGTCAAAAGAGCAGGATTTAGCCCCAAGAGTATATACTCTGCTTCTTATTTCATTTCAATTGGACCTTGGAATTAATGAGGAATTATTGCAGTGCATAAATACACAACACTGTGCTTTCCACGCTACATAGAAGAGTCGCTCCCAACTTCACCATTACCAAAGGCAGACTGAAGGCACATCAGAACCTTCAGGAACTAGAGCCGTGCCACTACAGGGCTTTGGGGCCAGCACTTCATAATGCTATTGTATTTTATTAAGGGTTTTCTTTCACACAGAAAAGGAATACCTGCTTATATGACAACAAACCAATTTCTGACAAGAAAAATTTAAAGTGAAGGCACACAGCACAGTCCCAGTGTGAGTGGGTGCGACTCCATTACTTTATTATTTCTTTGTATAGCAGTAGCAGCACCTACAATCTCCAGCCCTCTTGCACTAAGCACTGTACAAACACATAACAAAGAGAGATTCCCTGCCCCAAAGATCCTTGTATAACTCTTCGCAGTCAGCTTTGGACTTACCTTGAATAATCTTGTATTGTCTGCAAACTTTGCCACCTCACTTTTTAACCCCCTTTCCAGATTATTTATGAGTATGTTGAACAGTACTCGTCCCATTACAGATCCTTGGAGGACCCTGCTATTTACCTCTCTCCATTCTGAAAACTGACCACCCTTATTCCTACCCATTTTTCTATATTTTAATCAGTTACTGATCCATGAGAGGACCTTCCGTCTTATCCCATGATTGCTTACTCAAGAGCTTTGGTGTGGGACCTTGTCAAAGGATTTCTGAAAGTCCAAATACACTGTATCAACTTGATCACTCTTGTCTACATGCTTGTTGACACCCTCAAAGAATTCTAATAGATTGGTGAGGCATGATTTCTCTTTACAAAAATCATGTTGACTCTTCCCCAGCATATGTTCACACATGTGCCTGATAATTTTGTTCTTCACTATAATTCCAAAAAAATTGCCTGGTACTGAAGTTAGGCTTACCAGCCTGTAATTGCCAGGATTGCTTCTGGACTCTTTTTTAAAAGTCAGCATTACATTAGCTATCTTCCAGTCATCTAGTAGAGAAGCTGATTTAAGCAAAGTTAAGGGAAAAGTGAAAACAAATAATCTGTATTTGATGTCAATGAAGTAGTGCCTACTTTCAGCTGGTATGACTTCTTGATCCTGAATTCTTAATGGGCCAAATTCAGTCCAAAAAGAGGTCTCCTGAAGCTAATGGAGTTACCCCAGAGATAAACTGAGACCAACATGAATTGTTATTTCAGGAATCTTGGGCACAATGAGTGACTTACAGGCAATCCCCGAGTTCTAACTTGGAATTTCCAGTCTTTGTTGATTTTGTTTCATAACATCATTTAAATGTCTGTGTTGGTTTTTCTTGTGGTGTTAATAGCTGTAATTGAGAGAGAGAGAGAGAGAGAGAGAGAGAATGTGTGTATATATATTTATATTATATATAGCAGGGAAAATATTTGTTGTATAAGATAAACACAATTATCTAAAATGTAATCATAATATGACCTATTAAAATAGATTACATTTTAATGTGCACTGCAATTTGTGCATTATACAGAACCCTCTATATTTGCAGCTTCTACTGTGTGACTACCCTGACAACCTGCACAACTGAAGATATATGGGCGGGGGGGGGGAGGAGAGAGAGAGACACTATCTTTCTCTAAATGGATGTATTTGGTGTTGATAGTCAGATACAGTTTTCACCTTTATCCCAGCTTGTTTCTGACCCACTCAGTTAGTGTTAATCACCCCTGTAGGCACGAGTAATTTCCCCATATGTGGAATTTGATAAGTTAGAGCACCCACTTCATTTCAAGAAGATTCCAGCTGACTATCCAGTTATCGCTATGGACAGCTTCAAGCACTTCCATGCCCAGTCCTTGTATTCTTAGCTTTATCAAGTGCTTTACACTTTTTGTCTTTTATCTCTTAATTGAGACCTGACTGCAAGAAATGCCTATCTCTTAAACTGTGTTGCATTAAGTATTAACTTTAACTGCTTTGGCCACTTGAGGTACAGAAAACCTTAAGAAGCTGGAAAAAGATGGAAAATCTCCCAAATCTTTATTTAGAAAAATTGTGGAAATGCTACAGTGTATAAAAATAAATCTTTTTCTCCCTCTCCCACCTCCAGCACCCTCCAAAGTAAAAATAAATAAATAAGTGTCAGGTTTCAGAGTCTCAACACCCGATGAAGTGAGCTGTAGCTCACGAAAGCTTATGCTCAAATAAATTTGTTAGTCTCTAAGGTGCCACAAGTCCTCCTTTTCTTTTTATAAATAAGTGTGTGTGTGTGTGTGTTACAGACCTAAGCCAACATATTGTCCTCCCTTTTTTAGCTGGCAACACATTAAAATGCAAAGGTTCTGAAAAAAGAAGAGGCATACAGTATTACGAAATTAATGATGTACGATCAATAAGTTATTTAGCAATTAAAGGTGATAGAGAATTTTTTTTATTTCACGCTAATGATCTGTTAGTCCATTCTGTTGTAATCAGCATCAGTAGATACTTCCTAATGAAGTTTAGGACATGTACATATAATCAGTCAGCACAGCCTGCCTATCAAGGCAAGTATTTTTATTTCTGAATGTTTCTTTTTTCATATCAATTATATGGAGAGGAAAAAAGCTCTATGTGAAAATAATGGCAGGAAAGATGTGGATTTTATTCTTGTGTCTGCTACAGGCTTGCTCTGCCCTTGGCACAAGTCACCACGGCCAAAAAATTTCAGAAGTGGCCTCCAATTTTGGATGCACACCTTGAAACACCTCGCGCCTGATTTTTTTTGGGGGGGGGAGGGGGATCAACAACTCACATTGATTTCAATCAATGAGCTGTGGGTGCCTAGTATCTCTGAGTATCAAATGACTTAGATTGGACACCCAAAAACAGGCATCCAAAAATCAGAGGCCACTTCTATAAATGTTGGCCATAATCTTTCTCTCCTCTATAAAATGGGGGTAATAACACCAGCCAAAAGCTACGTTCATTAGTGTTTGTAAAGAGCTTTCAGATATTTGGATTAAAGGAGGTGTGTGCACGTGTGAAGTAACATTGCTCAGGAGAGAGAGACTTTCACTTACTAAATCATTACGGCTGAGCTTTTTTAAACGATTGTTTTCCCTTTTCTCATCCTCAAAATCAGTTTTGTCAGGATGGACAACCAGGATTTGGTCGGTCAATTCGTCTACTGCCCGAAAAGGAGCAAAAAAGCATCATCCACACCACAGACCAACATGATAATTCTACAATGAGACCTATTAACCCGGTAGGAGTTCTGTAGTCACTGCAGTTAAGGTCCCAGGCAGGAAAGCAGATGCACTGCAATATGCCACGCACCCTAGTACAGAAAATTGGTTTGTATCTTGGAAGATTAGAATGGGGCCCAAACTTCAAGGACTACTTGGATTGGGGTTTTATTTGATCCGTTACAAACATATGGGCCAAGCATGAAATTCAGATCTGGATCTGGATCCAAGCCTGTTGTTATACAACACTATTGGTAGGCATGTCACTTTACAGATATATAAGAATACAAGTCCTCTGCCCTGAAAAATTTGCAATCCAGGTAGACAAATACAAACAAATGATAAAGGAACAGAATAGAATGTGAAAACAAAGTGACTATGTGTGTGTGCTAATAACACAAAAATGGTACGCATATCGGGGCCTGGAGAAGGTGGTGGACAAAATATAAATTTGAGAGAGGTAAAATAATTATAAAGTCTTTGATAAATTCAGAGCAGACAAATATTAATTGCAAATTGATATAAATGCACAATAATGAATTTAAGGAAGGAAACACAAGACCCAGGAATTATTTTCTGTGGTCATGTGCTGAAGGCGACTCTGGGGAAAGGATGGATAAACCGCTAAGAAATTTGGCAAAGAGCTTAACAGCACTCAACACAGAACAGAAAAGGAAACATTGATAAGTCAAGGGAAATTTCTTTATCAGAAATAATAGGTGCTAATAACCAAGGCTGCATTATAATGACTGTGTGATTCTGGTCATCTTATCATCTAAAGGTTATTACCTCAATAGGTAAGGTAAAGCAGAAGGCCAAAAGATGGATAAAGAGATACATATGTAATAAGAAAAGGAGTACTTGTGGCACCTTAGAGACTAACTCCTTTTCTTTTTGCGAATACAGACTAACACGGCTGTTACTCTGAAACCTGTACATTTGTAATAGGTATTCAGAAAGATCAGAGAATGCTACCTGTAATCTTTAGAAAGTAGGAGATTTTACAGAGGTGTAGAAAATACTGAAGGGATATTGGGAGAGATATTGCAAAGGTATTTGAGCTAATATGAAATACAAGAACAATACATTAACTAAAGTGAAAGAAAAGCCAGTCAGAAAAGGAACATAGAAGGGATTTGTTTACCCAGCAAACAATTAATGTGAAATAGGCTACCTCAAGTAACAACCAGGAAGGCTAAAATAATCAATGTTAAAGGAGTAGAACAAATTTTTGGATGCTAAGTAAATTTCCTAACTCAAAGGAGGAAAAGAAAACTCCTACCAGCATGAATATCACTGGTTACTAAATTATTGTAAATGATTAATTTATACAATGCACTTCAAAAGTAGAAAAGGCACTGTACACTTTAGCATATAAAGAGATCCCTTTATCCACAACTGAAATGAACCCACGTGTAGGCAGGAATGCAGTCTATCTGGTCCCTGCAATACTTTCAGATGCAGCTTAGGATGGGAAGTTAACAATAACTTCTGCAACAGAAATTACAGAAAGAACCTGGCAGGCAGAATTTAATTACCCATGTTTTTTTTTTAATTACCCATGTTTTTAATTACTCAAGACTCAGCCACTTGCAAGCAGTACCAGGCATATTCCACAACCTCAAGTTGACAGCTAAACACTGGCACCTCCAAATAGAACATATCCCTCCAGAACAGTGGTTGAAGTATTGCTACAATACTAACTCCAAGGGAAGGGCATCACCTACTAAGTCACCAGGATCACTTCTAGCAGCACTTGAGATTTCCTTGGGAGGGCTTTCTTTCTGAATCCTGGTTAGGCTCAGTCCTCTCTATATTATCAGATCTGACAAGATCACAGCCAGATGTGGTGCTACTGCATAAAGCCTTAATCTCCAGAAGCATTATTGTGTAGTGGGACAGTGAACACCATCCCGAAAACATCAGAAACAAATGCAATACTGATAAGAGGCTCCTTAATAGGGTTTTACAGGTATTCGTTGAGAATACTTATAGGGAGAGTTTTCCCTCTTAAATAGGATTTCTTCAAAAAAAAAAAAAAAACCACTCTGTATTTTGATTGTTTTCTTATTGGCCCATAAAATTTTAGCTGTGTGTTACTTTTTGGAAGACTTTTATTAAACTTGATACATGAGGCTGGTGGGCTGCAACAAACTCATAAATATTCTTTCAAAGAATTGCTGCATAGCAGTGGGGATTGAAAGGAAATTCTTAAAAATCAAGGTAATAGCCAAGGCTCTAAAAAATGGGAAGACTGCTAATAGATAATTTCATTTTCTTCCATTTCCTAATTGCTATGAATATAGCATGAGCTTGAGTAAAATTCTACAAGGTTTTTACTAATCCTGCAACTCTAAAAACTCAATTTTCCTAAGCAATGTACTGTAGTCTATATACCAGATTATGATCTGTGCCGGGAACGTTCTCTGAATTTTACCCTATTACCAACACCCCTAAAAGTTCTAAACCTTTTGACTGTGAAGACATTTGTGTTATTGTCAGTTTCAAGAGTTAAATATTCCAGGAGGAATTTGTTACTACACAGTGATACATAATGCCTGAAAACCCCCTGCACCATTATTGCTTTCAAATTGGCAGCAAGTGAACAAGGGACATGAAGGATGCTTCAGCACAGTAACCTATCCTTCCTTCTCTCTTGGGAGCCACTTGGCCAGCTTTCATCCTCATAATTATAATAAATTTGACATTTCATAGATAATATTGATTTCTGTATTTTAGCATTTCACCATAGGTGACAGTCTAGCGTCAAGAATGAAATTTCTATTGATCTCCAGCGCATTAATCTCTCATGTGTATGTGATCATTTTTATAAGACCTTTTACTGCACATAAATCAATATTTCATATTTCCAGCTATGCCAGAGGAGATGTCATATTTGTAAACTGTGAGTTGACACCTGCAATTCCTTCCTGTTCAGCTTCAACTGTTCAGTAACAGTCGATTCAGGGTTGGGAAAGGATCAAGCTCCAGAAACAAGGTAGATGAAAAGGAGGAATGTAGAATGCAGTAATTAGCTTAATGAACAAAGCAGCAGACTAACTCAAATAAGGCTCTGTTTCTTCTGCTTACAATTGCCTCCTGAATATAAACATAGTAAGACAAGTTTGCTAACCAGCTGACAATGCATTTCAATATGTTTACAGTCAGTTAATATATAGCATAAATATATAAAATATATAAAAACAGTTTTTGAATTATCAAAAAAAACCTCTTAAATCAACTGCTTTCCTTGATGCAATTTCACTATCATACTAAAAAACATGTTTTACATGCGGGATTGTTTTTAACTTTGATGTGGCACAAGAACTACTCAGTATCAGTTATAATAGCTGTGGCCAGCTCTCTAATTTAGCAAACACTTGAACTGGAATAATTTTTTCTTCTTTTAAAATAAAATATTAATTATAAATATATACAGTGGGGGATTAAATTGTAAGAAGAAGTGCAGCTTCCCTTTGTACAGGCTTAAATGCAGAGCTTAAATCCTCATGAATGAAACTTCTTAATAATACTGTGTCTCAGTCTAAATAAACACCACTGTGTAGCTGCTTTGGGATTTACTAAATTAGTTAAATGAACAATTACAGCATGACTTCCAGTGATCACATTCTGGCAGCACACTCTTTGTTAACCATTCCGTACTTCAGTCTGCTAATTGTTCACTAAACTAACAGTGACCTACCATATAACCAGGGTTTATCCACTTCTAATATTCTGTGGTTTAATTGATATAGTTGCTTAATTTACACATGACATATATTCATACATATACACACATACCTGTGCATGAAGTTAAAAAGCACAGTGTACGTGCTAGATATTATATATAATCATGTAACTAAGCTTTTACATCTAATCTGAAACCACCATTCAATCACTCACTCACTTTTAATATTATGTAATATTACCAGTCAAAATGTACGCAAATTGAATCAGAACAATGCTATGCAATGTTCACTTCTAATCTTGACGAAATCTCAGCTGTCTTGTTAACGGAAGAAATGTTGAGAACAACTATGTTCACTTTGTGCAACAAATATTTTCAGGACCACACACGCAGATGAGATGCCCACTGTTTTAGAGAGAGCTACGGTACTTTAGCCCAGCTAAAAGCTGATGCTGAAATTCCCATTTTACAGCAATTTCCTATAGGTACTACTGACATACTATTATTTCAAATTATATGTCTTTTCACACAGGAAATGCTACTCTTGCTTCTTTTTAAAGGCCAACCCTTATTGTTCATCTCTAAAACATGTTCGTGCCCATAAAATATGTCAGTGCATGACTGTTTTAACATGATGACAGGCACAGTATCGAAGTGTGACTGACTACTGTATGAGTGACTAGATTTCAGCAGTTATGTCAGATGTTGACTGAATAGGCACCATTTTTTTCAAAAGTGTAGACAGAATAGCAGGGTATTTTTGAAAAAAAGTCAGCAGGTGATGGGTATCTTTACAAATAGTTTAGTCCTCCAAGTGTCAAAAGAACAAGTCTAGAGAGCCTTCTGTGTTGTAAAATTTATTTTGTTTGGCAGTGAATTTATAGTGTGTATCTGCAGCACTGCACAACTCAACTGGGTTGCAATACTTCACGTGCTTGAGTTTGGAAATCTTGGCATTTACATTGCCCAGCAAAATGGGCCAGAATCTTGCATCTACCTAATTCTACCATGCTTAGTTAGCATGTAGTTAATTATTACTCTTTTGCCTTTAAAAACAAAGCTCTGAAATTTGTTACCAGAGTATATTTATTGTCTACCATTTTTATTGAGCTATTAGTGCTCAATAAGGTGCCAGACTGATATCCCTACAGATTGAAGTCTCTTGGTTATCCTCAGGACACAAAGCACAGTCAGCAGCCATGCATGCTTTCCCAGGCTACCCTATTAATGAGTCAAATCCAGCAGCCTGGTTTGGGGGTGGGGGAGGAAGTAATTCACTTTCCACACCCATTTAATTTTCAGCCTCCTAGCAGAGATTGTCGATGACTGTACCAATTACTGTTAACTCTTGATGGCTGTTTTCTGTGCTGTGGAAAGCTCTTCACTAGGATATGGAATGAGATCATTTATTTGCTTCAAATAGGCCACAAAATGTCCCCAAGTCTTAGAAAAGGGTTTCTTAGCAGGGATATTTGACTATTCTAAAACGAACTTTTTTGAAAAAAGTTTCACATGTATTTTGTGCTTATGAGAGGTATGCAGCCAACAACCTTGGAGACTGAGTCCTTTATCCATAAAAGTATCATGTTCTGTCCACTTTAGTAATGTGCCTCAATCCTAATCTGAGAGAATCACCTCTAGTGGTGAGTGAATAACTTATTCTCCATGTCCACTTAGTCTTTGTAGTCTTTGTGACTACCAACGAGGATGTCAATCAGTTTTATTGTTGTGATGAAACATTTATCTATTAGGCCTACTAGACTATAACCAGCAGATTAAACATAGGACACCAAAGAGTCATTACACTGTAACTGCTTTGACTTTCTACCAAACTGGATTTGAAATGATGAACTAGAAACAAAAATGTCTACATCTCACAACCCTGTGCCATCAAGGTCCATCTAACTATAGTATTTTAAAACATTTCAGTTTATTAAAAACAAAAGCTATTGAACAATATCCAAATGGAGAGTACTTCACAGTGCACTGGGGCAGAGACAGCACAGCAACAACATTAACTGTACTCCATATACACTTGAGGGCTGTTTATCTGCAGGCCACCTACAGTATCATGACCATCACGGAAACAAACTCACAACTAAAAAATGGCATGTTTTTCCATTGCCTTGGCGTTGTACCAAGATGGCATCAAATGCCCAATCATTTAAAAATCTGAACACCGTCAATCCCCGCTGATGTCAATGGGAGTTGAGGACACTCTCAATACTTTGCAAGAGGTGCTCAGCACCATCACAGTATCAGGCTCCATCTGACAGAAGCCCCAACAGTAGCATTCAGAAAAGAGAACAAAGAAAAGAACAAGAAAAGAACAAAAGAAACACAGACGCAGGAAACAATTTTGGGCCCCGATACTGCAATGAGCTCTGCGTGAGCTGACCTTTGCACCCACACAGAGCCACAGTGTAGTCAGTTGGGTTCCATGTGGATGCAAGACTGCCAGTGTGGGCTCCTTGCAGCACTGCGGCCTCATCTTGATTTTTGCTTGAAGATTAGATTTCAATATTGGACAGAACTGTAATAATGTCATATGCTCTTCTGACAGATATTGAGCAATACATTCCAAGTAACACAACATTTTCCACTGAAGAAATACATATTTTCAAAGTGCTTTGAATTGCACCAGTGTCTTGTTTTGGTTCTAATAAATTACGATGACACTGTTTAGTTTAAGAAAATAGTAAGATAGAGGGTCTCATATGAGCTCCTTATGAAGCATACCCTCTACATGAAATTACCCATGTGGTGTTAACACACACTATTATTAACACATTAGGTGAGAAAATGGTTTTCAATGATTAAATTAGTGAGAATATAATTCACAATGTAGTCAGAGGTTGCCTCATAATTTATGAATAGTAAATACTCATGCGACTGAATTAACTATGCTCACCAGCAAGAGCATGCACAAGAGAAAAAAGTAATAGTTTTAACCCCTTAAAATCAATAAGATTATTAATTAAATCTGGCCAAAGTGACAGGATTCCAGTCCAGGTAAAAAACACTTACAACCTAAAGCTCTAGGTGCAGCACAAATACAGTACATGCACACACAAAAAGATAAGGTTCCGCACTGCTCAGTGATGGATTATGATCCCTTAATCATACTCTGAGATGGTTATCTGAGGCAAGAATAATAATTCACGTTAATCAAGGGCCTGATCCCGCTCCCATTGAAATCAATGAGCAAAACAGTTGCTGAGTTCAGTTGGAGCTGGATCATTTCCGAATTCTGTTCATCCCAGTACCATCAATTCTAACAAGAAACAAACTCTGGTTTTACAAATGATAGGAATAAAATACAGTGTTGTTTCAGGTTTGTAATATATACAGAGCTGAAATAAAGAGATTAATTAGAATCATTAAATATTATTTTTAAAATAGCACAGACCCCAGGAGTAAAGTTCAAAACCAACCAAACAAGGAGCACTTCATCAGTTTCTGTTTGCAATGACAACACAGAAGAATTATAGAAAGTACAGTTCTTAGCAATGTTTCAACCATGAGGCCTTCTCCAGGATTAATATTTAAAAGGAGAGTATAATTTGTGTGATATAAAGGCAGGGGCAAGGTATATGATTCAGGATGATGAAATAAATGTGAGGGTGGTATCAAAGAAAATATTTTTTGTTTCCTTCTCCTTGGTGATCTAAGAAGAATGAAAAGCAAGAGAATAAGGGGCTAATGAGTTAATGGCTGAAGCAGAAGGGTCTAAAAAATTATAAACAAGTAAAAACAAGAAAAACAGAATTGGAGGTTGGTGGTGGAAAGGGCATTAAAGCTGAAGCAAAAATCACAGCTCTGAACAGCCCAAATCTTGCGAAGGGATTCAGAGTCCAAACACGGATCCACATTTCATAGCTGGACCTATCTTTATATGGCACAAAACAAAAATATCTGCACTGAACATTCTCAAACTTTGGGGTTCGTCACACACCAGATCTCAGACCAGCCTCTAATTAAAGTTATAGTAAAGAAGAGTTAAGAAATATATCATTAAAAAAATCTGGGTAAACTTGAGCTGATCAAAGTGAAAAACAGTCACAGATATTGGTTTAAAATAGAAAGTAAATGTTCATTTAGTACTGTTCACAACCCTTCTGAGTTCACTTTCTGGACACATACAACCAACAGAGATTTATAGGTAAGACTGTTCACACAAAGAAAATCTTTAGCAAGAATATTCACTGGAAAGAAAATTTTAATTGTACATTCAACTGTAAAATTTGTGCTTTATGCTGTGCTGATTGTTTACAGTAATAGAAATAATGCTTACAACTTACACAGACAACAAAACTTACATGTTTTTCAAAGGTGGGTATCACTCTACCTATTGGAAATGGAGAAACTGAGGCATAGACCGATAATTCACTGAGTGGGTAAATATTTAATAGCAGAACTGAGACTACAACCAAGGTCACCTGACTCCTAGTCCAGTACACTATCAACTGTCTCAGTACATAAGTGACATGGTACCATTTATGTTCCCTGTCTGGATTACTTCTGTAACTAATCAACACAGCATGAATCAGGAATATTGAAATCAAATGTACAAATATAAATTAAACTAGAAATTCATGTTTTGTTGGTTACATAAATCACTTACATAAGTTAGTCGCATAAGTTCCATACATTGTTACTTTATACCACTTAAAGTTTACGTACAATTGTACAATCTAAACAATCTGAGATCAAAACTCACCTCTAACTGCAAACAGCTAATAAATCTGAGAATTTTACATTGTGTTTGCAGACCATCCACAAACAGTACAAAAGGGTGGATTTGTTCAATAAATTATTCATTTTAAAGTTACATGCTCAACTCTAGTTTTCACTATATGCCTTAAGAGGAAAAGGTGTAAGGGGATGCAGTCTCTTCTAGGTAACTGAAGACCGTAAAGACATAAAACAAGAGCAGTGTAAGGTATACATCAAGAGAAAAGTGCATTTTTTTCTCTCTCACACAGACCTCCTCTTCTAACTAAATAACCATCAAACTTTTCCACAAAGGTGTATCATTCTGTTCAAAACGTTCACTAACTTCTGAAACTCATCTCACTCACTCAAAACTTCAAGTTTTGTGACAAATGGAAAATCAGAACAGAAGTTCGCTACGGTCCCTTAAGCATTTTATCTGAGCCCACGTTTCATAATATTGTAATGCAAAACTGTAATGTGTATTTTTACATTGTTTAGACAGTAAACCAGGTGAAATTTAGTTGTTTTAAATAGTTTCAAGAAGTGAAAGGAGGATGCAAAATCACTCAGATGTAAACCAAAAAATATAAAATAAAGTAACCACACAAACTGCTGCAAAGTGAAACAGGTAAATTTCACACAACTGCAAGGCCAGATTCTGCCAGCCTTATTCATGCTGAGTAAGTGGCAAAGAGTCCTGTGGCACCTTATAGACTAACAGAAGTATTGGAGCATAAGCTTTCGTGGGTGAATACCCACTTCATCGGATGCATGTGGTGGAAATTTCCAGAGGCAGGTATAAATATGCAAGCAAGAATCAGGAGAGGGATCACGAGGTTAGTTCAATCAGGGAGGATGAGGCCCTCTTCTAGCAGTTGAGGTGTGAACACCAAGGGAGGAGAAACTGCTTTTGTAGTTGGCTAGCCAGTGACAGTCTTTGTTTAATCCTGAGCTGATGGTGTCAAATTTGCAAATGAACTGAAGCTCAGCAGTTTCTCTTTGAAGTCTGGTCCTGAAGTTTTTTTGCTGCAGGATGGCTACCTTTACATCTGCTATTGTGTGTCCAGCGAGGTTGAAGTGTTCTCCTTCAGGTTTTTGTATATTGCCATTCCTAATATCTGATTTGTGTCTATTTATCCTTTTACGCAGGGACTGTCCAGTTTGGCCGATGTACATAGCAGAGGGGCATTGCTGGCACATGATGGCATTTATTACATTGGTGGACGTGCAGGTGAATGAACCGGTGATGGTGTGGCTGATCTGGTTAGGTCCTGTGATGGTGTCGCTGGTGTAGATATGTGGGCAGAACTGGCATCGAGGTTTGTTGCATGGATTGGTTCCTGAGTTAGAGTTACTATGGTGCAGTGTGTAGTTGCTGGTGTAGTAGCATCTTGCTCAATAAGTAGGGCACGTTGGGCCATATTGCGGAGTATTTACTTGTGCTTGTCGTTCCATTGAAATGAATGAGACTACTCTTGGAGTAAGTACTGACCAACATGACAATTTGTACATGGAGTAAAGTACACCTGAACAAGGGTGGCAAAATGTGGCTCACAACGGTTTACTTTACAATACCATAAATCTGCCTGGTTTTTTTAGTAGGAATCACATGGTTTAGTGGCAGTTGTAGGAAAAGCATGGAACATGACTGAGGGGGATAAAAACAGCTCTCACGTGGTCTTGAAGATTGACCTAGCCTGCTGAAAAGAGCTCTTGAGCATAAAATCCCCCCGTCCCAATCACTCCCCATACACAAAAAGAGTGGATGGGAATGTGTTGGCATGTGCATATGTGGAGAAACCCATAAGCACTGCTTCTACAAACTAAAACATTAAACAGCTTAACTTTCAATTACCTTTCCTGTGGATTAGGATTCCATCTTGAATTCAAGCTTTTACTCAAAGCATCTTCAGCAGAAAATAGTTTAAAAATAATCAATTATGAAAGTCTAAGTTTTTAACGGAGGTAACTAATTTGTGATCAAATATAAACATACTGTACTGTTTGTCCATAGCAAATATCCTTGGAAAACCAATTCTACATGCTAGTGATATGATTTCACAGAATTCTAGAAGGGAACAAAGCTGAACATCAAACCAGCTAGTACAGAACCTAACACAACAGAGTCACTTCCTATTCCAACACCACACTGGGAGGTGAGTATTTTCTATCTCCTCCCTTAATTATATTCGCTTTCTAGGGAAACAAAACTTTCAATTCTATAGTTTATACAAGCAATGACAAAAGCTGGATTTAAATACAGAAACTTCCACATTTTTTGTCTATAAAATGTTCCTGAATCTTACTAATGAAACCAGACCATGAGTCACCAAAGTAATGAGAATATATTGTCATTTTATAGGGATCTGGGATTTAAAAAAAAAACATTAAGAATGCAAAACAGCTTTGGTGAGCTAACACAACAGACCAGTTGAAATTATGAGTTATTGAAACATATGGGACACCAACTTGAAATTTAGTCAGTTTAAAATATATCTATAGATAGGTGATAGAGACAGTTTACAGAAGATCTAGGTATTACACCCAGCCCCGAGTTCCAAGGCCAATTTTTTTGTTCTACAATCAACACAACAAAGGGGAAATTGACTAATAAAGTAATAAACTAGATATACATGGGAAAAAACAGAGAAAAAAGTTAATATAGTAAAGATGTCAAATGCACAAAGTAAACAAAATGAAAATTGTAAAATTTCTTTACTCTTTCACATAGAGCACTATGTAGAACAACGTTTGTGGACAGAAGTGTGGGGTTTTATGTAGTTAACAATCTCCTTTTAAATACAGTATTGCAATTACACCATAATTTCAGGCTGGCTGCAATCAAAATAATAGACAATGTTTTTGCAACCATTATAGACAATGTTTGGGCAACAAAAATGATTAGGAGTATGGAACGGCTGCCATATGAGGAGAGATTAATAAGACTGGGACTTTTCAGCTTGGAAAAGAGACAATTAAGAGGGGATATGATGGAGGTCTATAAAATCATGACTGTGGAGAAAGTAAATAAGGAAGTGTTATTTACTCCTCATTACACAGGAACTAGGGGTCACCAAATGAAATTAATAGGCAGCAGATTTAAAACAAACAAAAGGAAGTATTTTTTTCACACAATGCACAGTCAATCTATGGAACTCTTTGCCAGAAGATGTTGTGAAGGCCAAGGCTATAACAGGACTCAAAAAAGAACTAGATAAATTCATGGAGGATAGGTCCATCAATTGCTAATAGCCAGGATGGACAAGTATGGTGTCCCTAGCCTCTGTTTGCCAGAAGCTGGGAATGGATCACTTGATGATTACGTGTTCTGTTCATTCCCCCTGGGGCATCTGGCATTGGCAACTGTCAGAATACAGGATACTGGGCTAGATGGACCTTTTTGGTCTGACCCAGTATGGCAGTTCTTATGTTCTTTTAACAATGAACCCAGCACTTTCATATACCTTCCATGCTGCCTGTCTTCTTTATCCTGTTTAATACGCCATATAAAGGCACATTTTCAGAGGTACATAGGAATTTAGTCATAAGACTCACATTAAAATCAGTAGGTATTGTATAGTTAAATCCACAAATGATTATTTGAAAATTTCAGGGGGGAGAAGGGTACTAGTTAACACACAGGTTGGCTGAATATTTATGTGATATAAATATCAAGAAATACTGAAAAGACACAACGATGTAAGGTCGGATGTGGAGCTGGAAGCCAGATATAATGCCAACATGGTGTCCTGTTCATGAAATGTCTAATAAAAAACTCAGTTTTCCAGTATGGGGCACTTAAATATGATGATCAAACTCTGCATCTGTATATTCAGACAGGAACTTGGGTACATAAATATCCATTTGATACACCTAAAGATAAGTGCTAATATGAGCATCTAAATGTAGGATTTGTATGACATATAATGACATCATTGTTTGAAAACTGGAATTTTAATCTGTCCAACATAGTTTATTTATATAAATATAATTTGATCCTGGTTGATACTTGGCATACCAATTCCTCATATTGGGGATTTAAGAACAAAACAAATTTCTAAGAAATAAAATCAATTTGACCATTGTGTGCGTTAAGGAGAACAAACTGATGCTACTGCATGAATAATTTAGAAAGAGGTTTTGCGCTGAAATATGCATATTTTACAGGAGTAGAGTTTACTCATGTGAGTAGTCCCCTTGAAATCAAGGGCATTATCCTTATATGTACAGACTGCCCGTTAGAGAAAGGATTTGCAGGATTAGGCTCTTTGTTTTTAAAAATCTGCTCTGATGTGACCTAATTGCTTTAGCTGTTTTGAAAAGAACATGAAAGAATGACAGTGACATTGAATTTTTAAAATCTTGCTCTGTCCACCTTCAGAGCTTCTCTCACAAACTTTAATAAGGACTTTTACGATGTCATTATACATTTTAATTACATTGTTAAATGTCACAATCACACATGGTAATGACATCATTACTCCTATTTACGCCAATTATGTCATTTGATGCAATTACAGTAATTCTGCCAATACACACAAATCAATCAAAAGGTTTTCTTTTGTGTTTCCCAGAAGAATAACTCCCTGCAGGCCCTAGGAAAAACAGGGCATGAAAACTAAATAATGGATGTTTGGGGCCCAGTTCTCTTCCCCCCACTAACATAAATCAGCAGTAACTCTTTGGAAGTCAGCAGAGTTACAGCGGTGTAAAGTCATAGGCGAATCAAAGCCTTAATCTTTAACTGTGACTTTCCTGATCTTTACTGATCTTTACTGATTGGGCACCGTATATTTAAATGAAAACACACACTCCTGTGACAATTTAAGGGAGCTCAACAAGTTATTTGACTATCTAAAGCAATGGTGGGCAACCTGTGGCCCATCAGGGTAACTGATTGCAGGCTGTGAGACATTTTGCTGACATTGCCCTACCAAATTCACAGCCATAAAAAATGCATCAAGGAGAGGGAAATCTGGTCTTTTGCGGGGACGTGGTGCGCTGGGGCGGGGGGAAGACAAGGGTGGGTAGGGGGTGAAGGTAGCTATGGTGGGCCTCAGGAAATAACTGTGCGGTCCGCATGCGGCCTGTGGGCTGTGTGTTTGAGACCCCTGATTTAGATTGATCTGATTTGAACATTTTTTTTCATATTTTCAGTTCACAAAAGGTTTTCAGATTTCCAATTTTCCCCCAATTTAGGGCTAGAAAATTCTTCTAAGTCTCAAAAATTCTCATGGGATGAGAAACTATCTCCTGCCCAGCTCTAGTTATCAGCCTACTGAAAACACCATAGTCCAATGGCTCATCACGAAACCTCCCAATGGCTCCATTCACAGACTGACTAAAGGAGGAAGAAGATGGTACTCTGTAGTACCTCATAAGATGGATCTCTACGGGCAGAAAGGCAGCTGCCCCTAACTACCCTCTGAGATTTCTTCAAGACAGATGCCACTGAAGGACAATTGCCTACCCCCATTAGTGTTTACCGCATGACAACAGTATGGAAGACAGCTGATAAATCTAACAATATCACCCTGGACTTCCAGTATTTATCAATCACCAGGAGAACGGCAACTTCAAGAACAACAAGTGCAGTTTCTGTGCCATATCCAGCTCTGTACTCAGAATGATAAAGGGTCAAAGAGAGCTGAAGTATGCAGATACTCTGGGAGCTCTCATATCATGGCTTTGTAAATAATAAACTTACACAAAAATGGAAGATAGGTACTGGAGGATAGCTGGCCAGACTGTCACATCAAGTAATGTTTTTCTGGAGTGATAGCCACAAAAAGGCTTTATTAAAGTCAGCATCTTCCTAAGGAAGGCTTTGATGATCACCGACAGCAAAAGAACACAGGTCTTCCCAGCTGGCCTTTACCAACCAGGAAGGACATAGATCCGAAACATGGGTTGTGACATGCTGTATTCCCAACAACTCCAATACCAGGGCTTTGTTGACTAGAAAAAAAAGTGAAAATGCAACATCATGCGTGAAGTCCATAATCTGAAACGTCTTGTCAAGACAATACTACGAAGTTCTTAGACAGTCCATAGAAAGAAGCTCCTAAGATGCCTAAGAACGAAACTGTCTCCCAACTATTGAACAACGGCTTTACCGCTGAAAAAACTTACTATCTGCTTAACTTTCCACACTGAGTAGTGCCATTGACTTCAACGGAATTACTCAAACTGTTTAAAGTTAAGCACATGTGATCGTGTGAAGTCGCCTTCCCTAACCCTTTCTCACCTTACAATATTCATACGGAAGCCTTTTGTTTATTCCGTGTGTACACTCCAGTACATTCTTCATTACAGACAGCTTACCCATGTATACATGTGCAGGCAGCTTTCTTTAGCTGCACACTTTATAAACAGACAGGGAAAGACCTGGGCAAAATGTACAATGTGCGCACAGCAGGTGATTTTAAAAGTCTCATAACTCTGTTGAATTGAAAATAAATTTCACCAGAACACTGAAAGACACTCAATGATGGTTATTTCATGGCAACTATCAACTTTTTATTCCACCTATTTTGGCTTTGGAGCTCTTCCAAAAGAAAATGTTTGCAAGAATTTTTTTTTAATAAAAGGACAAATTAAAAATAAATAAATTTTGGCCAGAGATCAAGAGCCTGGAAAGTTTTAGCCCTAAAGATGGAAGTTTCAACAATGTTATGAGTGACTGGAAACAGATGTTGGAATGGAAAACTATTATTCAACCTCCATTCTAGCAATCACTGCCACTCATGCTAAATATTACTGGCAAAGTGAATTCAGAATAATGTTGTTTGCCAAATGGTGTTGCCACCTTCCTTGATTATGAAAAAACATTTTTTATTACAGAGGAAAATACATCAATATATTCCCCAGTCCTTCACCATTCTCTATGCAATTACATGCATCTCTGGAAGATGGGGTTGATCACAGCTTAAAGGTGAAAATTTTGTAGGAGCCACTTTTCAAATATCAACAGCACATCACAGACAATGTGGGTAAGAAATTCTGCTACCCCCTTCAAATAGCTGTCCTTATATTAACAACATTCTACTATAA